>NW_027514791.1:0-123742 GCF_048772815.1 Callospermophilus lateralis | reverse complement strand
CCTTGTGAAGAGACATGTAGATGCCTTTATGAACATATTGATAATTTTTCATGGCAGTGTTTTCCAAAAACCAGTTAGTAAAATCAATTTATTCCTTTGCAGCCTGAAATTACCTTCATTCCAGTTTACTGGTATAAGAACCGCAGTATATCAGCAACAATTCTCCAATAGTAGTTCAGGCAGAAGTCATTCTAGATAACAATCAGTGCCGGATCCTCCATGTATTTTACACAGCCCATGACAGGGGACATCCGTCCACTCGTTTAGAACAACTGATGTTTTACGCTGGCCATTTAGGTTTATTTAAAGGATTGGTTAGAAAACAGGTGAGACAGACTGATTAGATTCAGTATGTATGTTGGCTTTGTTTTTCTAGGCCTGAATTTTTCACATTTCAATTAATTGTAGGTTAAGTAGCAGGCAGATTCTTCACTGGGCTTCAAATGTGATAAAGTTGCTTCTTATTTTTAAGAAGGCCGTTGCAATCCTGCATTTATTTTACACCTCAGTGCTTGTTTTACACACAAGCACACACGCCCACACACCACACACACCAACAAACACACAAACACATAATTAGAGCACATTTAACACTCAAATAAAGCTTTACCTACTAATTCATAACTAGGGTATTTTTTTAATAAGTATTGTGTCTTGGTCTCTACTGGGGAAACATTGTTCAATGTGAGTTCTCTGGTTTGTTGCAGGGCAGTGAATGTTCACTTGTTGGCAATGATATAGAAATGGGGAGTAAGAGTTTAAAAGTTTTTACAGTAGGTAGGCAGAGTCAGAGTATGGAATCTAAGAATAAGAAATTGGGGAATTTCCTCTTTGTTTCTTCATTTCAATCTCCTAATAATTCATGTATATTTTCCAAAAGTCTTCCAGAAAACAAGGACTAGGTCAATCCACATATCAGTGAACCATAGCAGAATGCGATTCTGAATTTCATATAAACAGTCATAAAATCCAAAAGACAGGTGCTGGGGATTTGGCTCAGCACTAGAGTGCTGGCTTCACACTTTCAAAGGTCCTGAGTTGGATCCCCAACACCATGTGTGAAAGGAATGAATGAACCAATGCATGAGTGTATGATGAATGAATTAAAGGTATCAGGAGGAGGAGGAAGAGGAGGAGGAGGAGGAGGAGGAGAAATAGAAGAAGATGATGAGTAATTTGACAGAAGGGAAAAAGGGGAGGAGAGTGAGTTTAAAGTGTGGTTTCCAATTCCCAAACGTTCAATTACAGCAGACGGGATAGAGAGAGAAGATGGGAGGGCAGGAGAGGGGATATAGTAGAGGCCAGAAAAGGTAGCAGAATACAACAGTTACTAACATGGCATTTTGTAAAAACGTGGATGTGTAAACAATGTGATTGTGCAATCTGAATATGGGGTCAAAATGGGAGTTCATAACTCACTTGAGTCTAATGTAGGAAATATGGTATCTCAAGAGCTATGTAAGGTTTTAAGCAACCAATATAAAAAAGAGGTCTTCATTTTTCTTTGTATTTGAGATCTCCTGTTTCTGTGACATGTTTAGTTGTGTTCTCTCCTTTAGTCCTCCCATGCTCTAGTTATTCTGATATGGAAAAACTAGCTGAAATGCCCAACCAGTCTCTAAATCAGTGACACTTTTTCATTAAGCCTAAAGTCACTTTACATTTGCTACAGTCATACTAAATACACTTCTTTGTTGGGAGTTTAAAAGATATTTCCATCAGCTAGATTACAAGTACCTAGAACTCCCATTCTTGTTTATGTAAGAGTGGCTTCATCAGATTAAATGCTGTTCTCTGGAATGACATAAAATAGGAATAATTTACTCGTAAGATTCCTACGTAAACCATCTTTATTTACAAAATAGTATCTTAAGGATTATTGTTTCATTGAGCTTCAATTGGAGCCAAAGTATAGTCAATTACTGAAGTAAAAGCAGTTACTCAAAAACTAAAAATGAGAGATAAGTCAAATTACATTTGAAGAGAGAGCAACAGCATGAGGTTTCTTGTTTGGTTCTGGATGTTGAGTAACAGGCTCATTTGCAGGTGGAAGGAACCCTTCAGGGAACTCACTTGTACTTTCAGAATGGGGGTGTAGAGGGCTGAATTCCAGCTCTTGGGGGAAGATTGTGAGGAAAACCCCCTCCCTGCATAGACACTTCGCATTGGAAATGGAGTGGGTGGCGGGTCAGGTGGAACATAATCTCCAGGTTCCCAGACAAGTTTCCTGGGAGAGGTGGAGGAAAAAAAAGGTCCTCTTCTCATGAACTGACTCCTTGGGTCAACTGGAAGCAAGGCACCTCTGACTGGAGGGAAAGGTGCCAACACAGAGCCAGAGCCAGTTGCTTGGTTTTCAGCATGGAGAGGTGAATCAGGCACATCAGAGTCCAAAGGAGGCATATTAGGAATTCTGTGTTCTGCTGGTCCCGATGCTCTACCACAATTTGAGTAAAACCTATCTTGCCTTTGTAGAGGAAGACGTGCATCAGAAGAATATGGTTGGCCTGGCGGAGGGATCATCAGCCTGCTGGCCTGTTCCCCTGGAGGAGAGAGGGGCCCAGTCTGAGAAGGTGCTCTCTGAAAATCAGTGAACTTATGACAGCTGGATTCTCTTCCTTTACTGCTAGTCGCATGGTGCAGAGGATTCTCCAGGGCCCCTTGACCCTCCTCCTCCTCCCACTGGAGTGAAAGGTGAGAGTGTGAGTGGACCACTCTTTTCCAAATGAGGAGGTCTCCTTTCAGATGAAGGGTGACCTATTGGTGAGGGCCCATTTGGAGAAGGCTTTCTGCCCATTGCTGAGTTGGAAACATCCAGTGCATCATAGGGATCTTTTTCTACAAGTTCAAATCTAAGCTCCTTCTCAGTTAATTTTTGTCTGTTGCGTGCATTTTGTTTCCTGAAATAACTGAGGTTTCTTTCAGCAATCCGAGCTGCCAACTCACTAGCATGTGCTTCTTTCTCAGAGGAAATAATCTTCCCCAGACAGGAATGAATGGTACTCTGCAATTGTTCTTCAAGATATTGGGCTCTCTTTCTGTAGGTCTCCAGCTCTTTTATTGTATGGCTCATCTTTTCTTCGACTTTGGAAAGTTTCTCCTCTTGCTCCACACGGTAGTTTTCCTCCACTCTTAATTTCCTGTGCAGTTTCATCATATTTTCTTGATAGCGTTCCATCATGACTTTAAAGTTCTTCTGTAGGGTCTCATTCTCACTTTGCAGCTGTGCATTTTCTGACTGCAAGGATGCCTGTTCAGTCTGCAGACTTTTAAGGTGTTCTGTAAGGTCTTCCGTGGTTTTCTCCACTTCAGATGAGAAAGTACATTTTTGAATTCTTCCTCCTTCCAAGATTTCTAAGGAGGCCTTTAGCTTATCACCATAAACCAGGTTCCTCAAAGCTCCTTTGGACTCATCCTCCAAGTGAGCACCAATTTCGGGTTCACTCGTCTTTCCCAGTTCCAGGTGACCACCATCCCTTTGGGCTCCCAGGCTTGGAGAAGACCTATCCATCATCTTCAGCAAGCATTCACTCAGAGACTCCATGTGATTTTCTGTGTCCCTTAGAACTTGTTCTCCAGCTACTTTAGAGTCCTCTAATATGATTTTTGCTTTATATTGGACACCTCCTTGTTCCCTCTGTGCTTCAGCTTCTCCTTGTATTGTTGGTCTCTGCGTTTGCGGAAGTAGGGATCCTTCATTCAAAACCTCTTTGATTGCCAGCTTCAGTTCTTCCTCATTCACTTGAAAGAGTCTCCAGTTTGTTTTAGCTTCAGCTATTTGTGATCTGAGGGATTCAGATTCACCTTGGAGGGACTGTATCCTTCTTGATAGGTGCGCCATCGTTTCATCCTGTTGACCATGTTGAGCCTTCTGTGCTTTGAGCTCTTCTTCTAGAAAGAGCACTTCAACGCCATGGCTGGATTCGGACCTATGCAGCTTTTCGTCGGTTGCCTCCAGGTGTCGTGCTTCCCTTGAACCCTTCTCAAACCTGCAATCCTTTAAAGGTGATTCTAAGCCTTCATGTTCTTTTTCAACAAGGCTCACTTTTTCAAGAAGTCCACATTTTGCCTCAATAAGTCCAGCAAGATTTAGAGCCAGCCTTTTTTCTCTTCCCACGTAAAGCCTGCTACGAACCGACTGAAAACCTCTCCAGAAAAGTGAGAGAACAGCGGAAAATCCAAGAGCTGTACACATCACCAACTCCCAAGGAAAGCCATAAGGAAGATGGCCTGGCTTCATGTCTTTGGACAATGCTGCCACAACCCTGGGTTCTTCTTCCAGAACCACCCACTAGTATGGCTGAGAGGCAGCCCTTGGCTCCTCCATCACGCCAACACAGCTTTGGCTCTTGCCACCAAAACCACAGCCTGCCCAGGCAGGCCAACACAGGCTGTGGACACTCAGGTGTTTGGTCAGGAACTCCAACCTGCACCAGGCAACGGAGCAGACCACTGTGATCCACTTCAGGGGCTGGGCGTATGGTGGGTGGTGGGCGTATGGCGGTGGGAGCCATGATCAAAGGCTCCCAGGAGCCTTGTTGTGCTCAAATGCCCATCAGGGCAGTCTTGTCCGCTTCCCTACACGGTGCATCCTCAAGTGCCACATGTTTAGGTCCCTCCCACTCCAGCCAGAGAGAATTCCTCTCCATGCCACCCACCCCTTGATTTGGTTTAGGCCAGGCCAAGGCGGGGTTAGTAGGAAGATTCCATCCAGTCATAATAACATTCAGTTTGATGTCACTCAAATTCTAAAGCTGACTAAACTGTTCAAACAGCTTTTATGGCCTATATTGGTCTTTGTGTCCCTTGCCTTTTGTTTGAGTGACTCAGTCCTTTCCCTGCCCTTGTGCTCTCCCTATTTCCTACCTTCCTTCCTCCCTTCCTGGTTTTTCTCCTTTTCTTCTTCCTTCTTTTCTACCTCCCTCCATCCCTCCAACTTTGCCTTCCTCCCTTCCAACTTTCTCTCTCCCTTCCCTTCCTTCTCTTTTCTTGCAAGTGTTTGGGGTGAAAGTCCATGGCAGGCCAGCCCCAAGCTAGGCAAGGTCACTGCCACTGAGCTACAACATCCCCAGACCTGCTGCCACTTCCTATGCAAGTAATTTGAATTATCTCTAAAGAGAAACTCTCACATGAGTCTACTTTCAAAGTAATTTCAGAAGAGTTGCTAACATGGGCATAAATCAGTCATGACAAGTCATTTTTGAAAAGCACGGCACAGCTAATGTTCCTCAGAAGAAGGAGTTGAGAACTTTAGTTGGTTTTCAGGTCAGCATTTCTAGACTAGTACAAAGCCTCCTAATCCTGATCTCTCCTTAGTCCTATGATTTCTTTAAGTGTCCCCTTTGCTCCTGTTCATGGAGTCATGTGTACAGAAATTATACCTGGTTCTATTGAACTCTACTTAATTCTTTCTCACCTCTGTGCTCCTTTTGTCAAGTCACTCCTCAACACTTACTGTAACCCTTTCAATTTTTTGTCCATTTTCATTTAAAAAACTCTTTCAAAAATTGAACCATTTCGCATGCAGATACAGTCTTCTTGATCTGCTATTAATCCCCCACTACTGACATTGTAAGTTATTGAAATGTACACTTCCAGACCGTTTTCAGATTTTTGATTTCTGTATATCTATCTGTCTATCTATTTACAAACATAACATGGTATTCTGAGAGTATCGTTCTGCTTTTGGAGCTCTACATTGTGTTTTTCAGAAGCAGGCCTATTACACAGAGATGAATCCATGTTACCTAGATTGAGTTCAAACCGGAATGTGCACTCAGATTCCCATTATATTGTTCTACCTACTAATGGACAGTTCAGTTATATCCAGACCTCACCACCTCCCCCATTAAGTAAAACCCTTGTGAAGAGACATGTAGATGCCTTTATGAACATATTGATAATTTTTCATGGCAGTGTTTTCCAAAAACCAGTTAGTAAAATCAATTTATTCCTTTGCAGCCTGAAATTACCTTCATTCCAGTTTACTGGTATAAGAACCGCAGTATATCAGCAACAATTCTCCAATAGTAGTTCAGGCAGAAGTCATTCTAGATAACAATCAGTGCCGGATCCTCCATGTATTTTACACAGCCCATGACAGGGGACATCCGTCCACTCGTTTAGAACAACTGATGTTTTACGCTGGCCATTTAGGTTTATTTAAAGGATTGGTTAGAAAACAGGTGAGACAGACTGATTAGATTCAGTATGTATGTTGGCTTTGTTTTTCTAGGCCTGAATTTTTCACATTTCAATTAATTGTAGGTTAAGTAGCAGGCAGATTCTTCACTGGGCTTCAAATGTGATAAAGTTGCTTCTTATTTTTAAGAAGGCCGTTGCAATCCTGCATTTATTTTACACCTCAGTGCTTGTTTTACACACAAGCACACACGCCCACACACCACACACACCAACAAACACACAAACACATAATTAGAGCACATTTAACACTCAAATAAAGCTTTACCTACTAATTCATAACTAGGGTATTTTTTTAATAAGTATTGTGTCTTGGTCTCTACTGGGGAAACATTGTTCAATGTGAGTTCTCTGGTTTGTTGCAGGGCAGTGAATGTTCACTTGTTGGCAATGATATAGAAATGGGGAGTAAGAGTTTAAAAGTTTTTACAGTAGGTAGGCAGAGTCAGAGTATGGAATCTAAGAATAAGAAATTGGGGAATTTCCTCTTTGTTTCTTCATTTCAATCTCCTAATAATTCATGTATATTTTCCAAAAGTCTTCCAGAAAACAAGGACTAGGTCAATCCACATATCAGTGAACCATAGCAGAATGCGATTCTGAATTTCATATAAACAGTCATAAAATCCAAAAGACAGGTGCTGGGGATTTGGCTCAGCACTAGAGTGCTGGCTTCACACTTTCAAAGGTCCTGAGTTGGATCCCCAACACCATGTGTGAAAGGAATGAATGAACCAATGCATGAGTGTATGATGAATGAATTAAAGGTATCAGGAGGAGGAGGAAGAGGAGGAGGAGGAGGAGGAGGAGAAATAGAAGAAGATGATGAGTAATTTGACAGAAGGGAAAAAGGGGAGGAGAGTGAGTTTAAAGTGTGGTTTCCAATTCCCAAACGTTCAATTACAGCAGACGGGATAGAGAGAGAAGATGGGAGGGCAGGAGAGGGGATATAGTAGAGGCCAGAAAAGGTAGCAGAATACAACAGTTACTAACATGGCATTTTGTAAAAACGTGGATGTGTAAACAATGTGATTGTGCAATCTGAATATGGGGTCAAAATGGGAGTTCATAACTCACTTGAGTCTAATGTAGGAAATATGGTATCTCAAGAGCTATGTAAGGTTTTAAGCAACCAATATAAAAAAGAGGTCTTCATTTTTCTTTGTATTTGAGATCTCCTGTTTCTGTGACATGTTTAGTTGTGTTCTCTCCTTTAGTCCTCCCATGCTCTAGTTATTCTGATATGGAAAAACTAGCTGAAATGCCCAACCAGTCTCTAAATCAGTGACACTTTTTCATTAAGCCTAAAGTCACTTTACATTTGCTACAGTCATACTAAATACACTTCTTTGTTGGGAGTTTAAAAGATATTTCCATCAGCTAGATTACAAGTACCTAGAACTCCCATTCTTGTTTATGTAAGAGTGGCTTCATCAGATTAAATGCTGTTCTCTGGAATGACATAAAATAGGAATAATTTACTCGTAAGATTCCTACGTAAACCATCTTTATTTACAAAATAGTATCTTAAGGATTATTGTTTCATTGAGCTTCAATTGGAGCCAAAGTATAGTCAATTACTGAAGTAAAAGCAGTTACTCAAAAACTAAAAATGAGAGATAAGTCAAATTACATTTGAAGAGAGAGCAACAGCATGAGGTTTCTTGTTTGGTTCTGGATGTTGAGTAACAGGCTCATTTGCAGGTGGAAGGAACCCTTCAGGGAACTCACTTGTACTTTCAGAATGGGGGTGTAGAGGGCTGAATTCCAGCTCTTGGGGGAAGATTGTGAGGAAAACCCCCTCCCTGCATAGACACTTCGCATTGGAAATGGAGTGGGTGGCGGGTCAGGTGGAACATAATCTCCAGGTTCCCAGACAAGTTTCCTGGGAGAGGTGGAGGAAAAAAAAGGTCCTCTTCTCATGAACTGACTCCTTGGGTCAACTGGAAGCAAGGCACCTCTGACTGGAGGGAAAGGTGCCAACACAGAGCCAGAGCCAGTTGCTTGGTTTTCAGCATGGAGAGGTGAATCAGGCACATCAGAGTCCAAAGGAGGCATATTAGGAATTCTGTGTTCTGCTGGTCCCGATGCTCTACCACAATTTGAGTAAAACCTATCTTGCCTTTGTAGAGGAAGACGTGCATCAGAAGAATATGGTTGGCCTGGCGGAGGGATCATCAGCCTGCTGGCCTGTTCCCCTGGAGGAGAGAGGGGCCCAGTCTGAGAAGGTGCTCTCTGAAAATCAGTGAACTTATGACAGCTGGATTCTCTTCCTTTACTGCTAGTCGCATGGTGCAGAGGATTCTCCAGGGCCCCTTGACCCTCCTCCTCCTCCCACTGGAGTGAAAGGTGAGAGTGTGAGTGGACCACTCTTTTCCAAATGAGGAGGTCTCCTTTCAGATGAAGGGTGACCTATTGGTGAGGGCCCATTTGGAGAAGGCTTTCTGCCCATTGCTGAGTTGGAAACATCCAGTGCATCATAGGGATCTTTTTCTACAAGTTCAAATCTAAGCTCCTTCTCAGTTAATTTTTGTCTGTTGCGTGCATTTTGTTTCCTGAAATAACTGAGGTTTCTTTCAGCAATCCGAGCTGCCAACTCACTAGCATGTGCTTCTTTCTCAGAGGAAATAATCTTCCCCAGACAGGAATGAATGGTACTCTGCAATTGTTCTTCAAGATATTGGGCTCTCTTTCTGTAGGTCTCCAGCTCTTTTATTGTATGGCTCATCTTTTCTTCGACTTTGGAAAGTTTCTCCTCTTGCTCCACACGGTAGTTTTCCTCCACTCTTAATTTCCTGTGCAGTTTCATCATATTTTCTTGATAGCGTTCCATCATGACTTTAAAGTTCTTCTGTAGGGTCTCATTCTCACTTTGCAGCTGTGCATTTTCTGACTGCAAGGATGCCTGTTCAGTCTGCAGACTTTTAAGGTGTTCTGTAAGGTCTTCCGTGGTTTTCTCCACTTCAGATGAGAAAGTACATTTTTGAATTCTTCCTCCTTCCAAGATTTCTAAGGAGGCCTTTAGCTTATCACCATAAACCAGGTTCCTCAAAGCTCCTTTGGACTCATCCTCCAAGTGAGCACCAATTTCGGGTTCACTCGTCTTTCCCAGTTCCAGGTGACCACCATCCCTTTGGGCTCCCAGGCTTGGAGAAGACCTATCCATCATCTTCAGCAAGCATTCACCCAGAGACTCCATGTGATTTTCTGTGTCCCTTAGAACTTGTTCTCCAGCTACTTTAGAGTCCTCTAATATGATTTTTGCTTTATATTGGACACCTCCTTGTTCCCTCTGTGCTTCAGCTTCTCCTTGTATTGTTGGTCTCTGCGTTTGCGGAAGTAGGGATCCTTCATTCAAAACCTCTTTGATTGCCAGCTTCAGTTCTTCCTCATTCACTTGAAAGAGTCTCCAGTTTGTTTTAGCTTCAGCTATTTGTGATCTGAGGGATTCAGATTCACCTTGGAGGGACTGTATCCTACTTGATAGGTGCACCATCGTTTCATCCTCTTGACCATGTTGAGCCTTCTGTGCTTTGAGCTCTTCTTCTAGAAAGAGCACTTCAACGCCATGGCTGGATTCGGACCTATGCAGCTTTTCGTCGGTTGCCTCCAGCTGTCGTGCTTCCCTTGAACCCTTCTCAAACCTGCAATCCTTTAAAGATGATTCTAAGCCTTCATGTTCTTTTTCAACAAGGCTCACTTTTTCAAGAAGTCCACATTTTGCCTCAATAAGTCCAGCAAGATTTAGAGCCAGCCTTTTTTCTCTTCCCACGTAAAGCCTGCTACGAACCGACTGAAAACCTCTCCAGAAAAGTGAGAGAACAGCGGAAAATCCAAGAGCTGTACACATCACCAACTCCCAAGGAAAGCCATAAGGAAGATGGCCTGGCTTCATGTCTTCGGACAATGCTGCCACAACCCTGGGTGCTTCTTCCAGAACCACCCACTAGTATGGCTGAGAGGCAGCCCTTGGCTCCTCCATCACGCCAACACAGCTTTGGCTCTTGCCACCACAACCACAGCCTGCCCAGGCAGGCCAACACAGGCTGTGGACACTCAGGTGTTTGGTCAGGAACTCCAACCTGCACCAGGCAACGGAGCAGACCACTGTGATCCCCTTCAGGGGCTGGGCGTATGGTGGGTGGTGGGCGTATGGCGGTGGGAGCCATGATCAAAGGCTCCCAGGAGCCTTGTTGTGCTCAACTGCCCATCAGGGGAGTGTGGTCCGCTTCCCTACCCGGTGCATCCTCAAGTGCCACAGGTTTAGGTCCCTCCCACTCCAGCCAGAGAGAATTCCTCTCCATGCCACCCACCCCTTGATTTGGTTTAGGCCAGGCCAAGGCGGGGTTAGTAGGAAGATTCCATCCAGTCATAATAACATTCAGTTTGATGTCACTCAAATTCTAAAGCTGACTAAACTGTTCAAACAGCTTTTATGGCCTATATTGGTCTTTGTGTCCCTTGCCTTTTGTTTGAGTGACTCAGTCCTTTCCCTGCCCTTGTGCTCTCCCTATTTCCTACCTTCCTTCCTCCCTTCCTGGTTTTTCTCCTTTTCTTCTTCCTTCTTTTCTACCTCCCTCCATCCCTCCAACTTTGCCTTCCTCCCTTCCAACTTTCTCTCTCCCTTCCCTTCCTTCTCTTTTCTTGCAAGTGTTTGGGGTGAAAGTCCATGGCAGGCCAGCCCCAAGCTAGGCAAGGTCACTGCCACTGAGCTACAACATCCCCAGACCTGCTGCCACTTCCTATGCAAGTAATTTGAATTATCTCTAAAGAGAAACTCTCACATGAGTCTACTTTCAAAGTAATTTCAGAAGAGTTGCTAACATGGGCATAAATCAGTCATGACAAGTCATTTTTGAAAAGCACGGCACAGCTAATGTTCCTCAGAAGAAGGAGTTGAGAACTTTAGTTGGTTTTCAGGTCAGCATTTCTAGACTAGTACAAAGCCTCCTAATCCTGATCTCTCCTTAGTCGTATGATTTCTTTAAGTGTCCCCTTTGCTCCTGTTCATGGAGTCATGTGTACAGAAATTATACCTGGTTCTATTGAACTCTACTTAATTCTTTCTCACCTCTGTGCTCCTTTTGTCAAGTCACTCCTCAACACTTACTGTAACCCTTTCAATTTTTTGTCCATTTTCATTTAAAAAACTCTTTCAAAAATTGAACCATTTCGCATGCAGATACAGTCTTCTTGATCTGCTATTAATCCCCCACTACTGACATTGTAAGTTATTGAAATGTACACTTCCAGACCGTTTTCAGATTTTTGATTTCTGTATATCTATCTGTCTATCTATTTACAAACATAACATGGTATTCTGAGAGTATCGTTCTGCTTTTGGAGCTCTACATTGTGTTTTTCAGAAGCAGGCCTATTACACAGAGATGAATCCATGTTACCTAGATTGAGTTCAAACCGGAATGTGCACTCAGATTCCCATTATATTGTTCTACCTACTAATGGACAGTTCAGTTATATCCAGACCTCACCACCTCCCCCATTAAGTAAAACCCTTGTGAAGAGACATGTAGATGCCTTTATGAACATATTGATAATTTTTCATGGCAGTGTTTTCCAAAAACCAGTTAGTAAAATCAATTTATTCCTTTGCAGCCTGAAATTACCTTCATTCCAGTTTACTGGTATAAGAACCGCAGTATATCAGCAACAATTCTCCAATAGTAGTTCAGGCAGAAGTCATTCTAGATAACAATCAGTGCCGGATCCTCCATGTATTTTACACAGCCCATGACAGGGGACATCCGTCCACTCGTTTAGAACAACTGATGTTTTACGCTGGCCATTTAGGTTTATTTAAAGGATTGGTTAGAAAACAGGTGAGACAGACTGATTAGATTCAGTATGTATGTTGGCTTTGTTTTTCTAGGCCTGAATTTTTCACATTTCAATTAATTGTAGGTTAAGTAGCAGGCAGATTCTTCACTGGGCTTCAAATGTGATAAAGTCGCTTCTTATTTTTAAGAAGGCCGTTGCAATCCTGCATTTATTTTACACCTCAGTGCTTGTTTTACACACAAGCACACACGCCCACACACCACACACACCAACAAACACACAAACACATAATTAGAGCACATTTAACACTCAAATAAAGCTTTACCTACTAATTCATAACTAGGGTATTTTTTTAATAAGTATTGTGTCTTGGTCTCTACTGGGGAAACATTGTTCAATGTGAGTTCTCTGGTTTGTTGCAGGGCAGTGAATGTTCACTTGTTGGCAATGATATAGAAATGGGGAGTAAGAGTTTAAAAGTTTTTACAGTAGGTAGGCAGAGTCAGAGTATGGAATCTAAGAATAAGAAATTGGGGAATTTCCTCTTTGTTTCTTCATTTCAATCTCCTAATAATTCATGTATATTTTCCAAAAGTCTCCCAGAAAACAAGGACTAGGTCATTCCACATATCAGTGAACCATAGCAGAATGCGATTCTGAATTTCATATAAACAGTCATAAAATCCAAATGACAGGTGCTGGGGTTTTGGCTCAGCACTAGAGTGCTGGCTTCACACTTTCAAAGGTCCTGAGTTGGATCCCCAACACCATGTGTGAAAGGAATGAATGAACCAATGCATGAGTGTATGATGAATGAATTAAAGGTATCAGGAGGAGGAGGAAGAGGAGGAGGAGGAGGAGGAGGAGAAATAGAAGAAGATGATGAGTAATTTGACAGAAGGGAAAAAGGGGAGGAGAGTGAGTTTAAAGTGTGGTTTCCAATTCCCAAACGTTGAATTACAGCAGACGGGATAGAGAGAGAAGATGGGAGGGCAGGAGAGGGGGTATAGTAGAGGCCAGAAAAGGTAGCAGAATACAACAGTTACTAATATGGCATTTTGTAAAAACGTGGATGGGTAAACAATGAAAATGTTTTTCTAGGCCTGAAATTTTCACATTTCAATTAATTGTAGGTTAAGCATCAGGCAGATTCCTCACTGGACTTCAAATGTGATAAAGTTGCTTCTTATTTTTAAGAAGGCCGTTGCAATCCTGCATTTATTTTACACCTCAGTGCTTGTTTTACACACAAGAACACACGCCCAAACACCACACACACCAACAAACACACAAACACATAATTAGAGCACATTTAACACTCAAATAAAGCTTTACCTACTAATTCATAACTAGGGTATTTTTTTAATAAGTATTGTGTCTTGGTCTCTACTGGGGAAACATTGTTCAATGTGAGTTCTCTGGTTTGTTGCAGGGCAGTGAATGTTCACTTGTTGGCAATGATATAGAAATGGGGAGTAAGAGTTTAAAAGTTTTTACAGTAGGTAGGCAGAGTCAGAGTATGGAATCTAAGAATAAGAAATTGGGGAATTTCCTCTTTGTTTCTTCATTTCAATCTCCTAATAATTCATGTATATTTTCCAAAAGTCTCCCAGAAAACAAGGACTAGGTCAATCCACATATCAGTGAACCATAGTAGAATGCGATTCTGAATTTCATATAAACAGTCATAAAATCCAAAAGACAGGTGCTGGGGTTTTGGCTCAGCACTAGAGTGCTGGCTTCACACTTTCAAAGGTCCTGAGTTGGATCCCCAACACCATGTGTGAAAGGAATGAATGAACCAATGCATGAGTGTATGATGAATGTATTAAAGGTATCAGGAGGAGGAGGAAGAGGAGGAGGAGGAGGAGAAATAGAAGAAGATGATGAGTAATTTGACAGAAGGGAAAAAGGGGAGGAGAGTGAGTTTAAAGTGTGGTTTCCAATTCTCAAACGTTCAATTACAGCAGACGGGATAGAGAGAGAAGATGGGAGGGCAGGAGAGGGGATATAGTAGAGGCCAGAAAAGGTAGTAGAATACAACAGTTACTAATATGGCATTTTGTAAAAACGTGGATGTGTAAACAATGTGATTGTGCAATCTGAATATGGGGTCAAAATGGGAGTTCATAACTCACTTGAGTCTAATGTAGGAAATATGGTATCTCAAGAGCTATGTAAGGTTTTAAGCAACCAATATAAAAAAGAGGTCTTCATTTTTCTTTGTAGTTGAGATCTCCTGTTTCCGTGACATGTTTAGTTGTGTTCTCTCCTTTAGTCCTCCCATGCTCTAGTTATTCTGATATGGAAAAACTAGCTGAAATGCCCAACCAGTCTCTAAATCAGTGACACTTTTTCATTAAGCCTAAAGTCACTTTACATTTGCTACAGTCATACTAAATACACTTCTTTGTTGGGAGTTTAAAAGATATTTCCATCAGCTAGATTACAAGTACCTAGAACTCCCATTCTTGTTTATGTAAGAGTGGCTTCATCAGATTAAATGCTGTTCTCTGGAATGACATAAAATAGGAATAATTTACTCGTAAGATTCCTACGTAAACCATCTTTATTTACAAAATAGTATCTTAAGGATTATTGTTTCATTGAGCTTCAATTGGAGCCAAAGTATAGTCAATTACTGAAGTAAAAGCAGTTACTCAAAAACTAAAAATGAGAGATAAGTCAAATTACATTTGAAGAGAGAGCAACAGCATGAGGTTTCTTGTTTGGTTCTGGATGTTGAGTAACAGGCTCATTTGCAGGTGGAAGGAACCCTTCAGGGAACTCACTTGTACTTTCAGAATGGGGGTGTAGAGGGCTGAATTCCAGCTCTTGGGGGAAGATTGTGAGGAAAACCCCCTCCCTGCATAGACACTTTGCATTGGAAATGGAGTGGGTGGCGGGTCAGGTGGAACATAATCTCCAGGTTCCCAGACAAGTTTCCTGGGAGAGGTGGAGGAAAAAAAAGGTCCTCTTCTCATGAACTGACTCCTTGGGTCAACTGGAAGCAAGGCACCTCTGACTGGAGGGAAAGGTGCCAACACAGAGCCAGAGCCAGTTGCTTGGTTTTCAGCATGGAGAGGTGAATCAGGCACATCAGAGTCCAAAGGAGGCATATTAGGAATTCTGTGTTCTGCTGGTCCCGATGCTCTACCACAATTTGAGTAAAACCTATCTTGCCTTTGTAGAGGAAGACGTGCATCAGAAGAATATGGTTGGCCTGGCGGAGGGATCATCAGCCTGCTGGCCTGTTCCCCTGGAGGAGAGAGGGGCCCAGTCTGAGAAGGTGCTCTCTGAAAATCAGTGAACTTATGACAGCTGGATTCTCTTCCTTTACTGCTAGTCGCATGGTGCAGAGGATTCTCCAGGGCCCCTTGACCCTCCTCCTCCTCCCACTGGAGTGAAAGGTGAGAGTGTGAGTGGACCACTCTTTTCCAAATGAGGAGGTCTCCTTTCAGATGAAGGGTGACCTATTGGTGAGGGCCCATTTGGAGAAGGCTTTCTGCCCATTGCTGAGTTGGAAACATCCAGTGCATCATAGGGATCTTTTTCTACAAGTTCAAATCTAAGCTCCTTCTCAGTTAATTTTTGTCTGTTGCGTGCATTTTGTTTCCTGAAATAACTGAGGTTTCTTTCAGCAATCCGAGCTGCCAACTCACTAGCATGTGCTTCTTTCTCAGAGGAAATAATCTTCCCCAGACAGGAATGAATGGTACTCTGCAATTGTTCTTCAAGATATTGGGCTCTCTTTCTGTAGGTCTCCAGCACTTTTATTGTATGGCTCATCTTTTCTTCGACTTTGGAAAGTTTCTCCTCTTGCTCCACATAGTAGTTTTCCTCCACTCTTAATTTCCTGTGCAGTTTCATCATATTTTCTTGATAGCGTTCCATCATGACTTTAAAGTTCTTCTGTAGGGTCTCATTCTCACTTTGCAGCTGTGCATTTTCTGACTGCAAGGATGCCTGTTCAGTCTGCAGACTTTTAAGGTGTTCTGTAAGGTCTTCCGTGGTTTTCTCCACTTCAGATGAGAAAGTACATTTTTGAATTCTTCCTCCTTCCAAGATTTCTAAGGAGGCCTTTAGCTTATCACCATAAACCAGGTTCCTCAAAGCTCCTTTGGACTCATCCTCCAAGTGAGCACCAATTTCGGGTTCACTCGTCTTTCCCAGTTCCAGGTGACCACCATCCCTTTGGGCTCCCAGGCTTGGAGAAGACCTATCCATCATCTTCAGCAAGCATTCACCCAGAGACTCCATGTGATTTTCTGTGTCCCTTAGAACTTGTTCTCCAGCTACTTTAGAGTCCTCTAATATGATTTTTGCTTTATATTGGACACCTCCTTGTTCCCTCTGTGCTTCAGCTTCTCCTTGTATTGTTGGTCTCTGCGTTTGCGGAAGTAGGGATCCTTCATTCAAAACCTCTTTGATTGCCAGCTTCAGTTCTTCCTCATTCACTTGAAAGAGTCTCCAGTTTGTTTTAGCTTCAGCTATTTGTGATCTGAGGGATTCAGATTCACCTTGGAGGGACTGTATCCTTCTTGATAGGTGCGCCATCGTTTCATCCTCTTGACCATGTTGAGCCTTCTGTGCTTTGAGCTCTTCTTCTAGAAAGAGCACTTCAACACCATGGCTGGATTCGGACCTATGCAGCTTTTCGTCGGTTGCCTCCAGCTGTCGTGCTTCCCTTGAACCCTTCTCAAACCTGCAATCCTTTAAAGGTGATTCTAAGCCTTCATGTTCTTTTTCAACAAGGCTCACTTTTTCAAGAAGTCCACATTTTGCCTCAATAAGTCCAGCAAGATTTAGAGCCAGCCTTTTTTCTCTTCCCACGTAAAGCCTGCTACGAACCGACTGAAAACCTCTCCAGAAAAGTGAGAGAACAGCGGAAAATCCAAGAGCTGTACACATCACCAACTCCCAAGGAAAGCCATAAGGAAGATGGCCTGGCTTCATGTCTTCGGACAATGCTGCCACAACCCTGGGTGCTTCTTCCAGAACCACCCACTAGTATGGCTGAGAGGCAGCCCTTGGCTCCTCCATCACGCCAACACAGCTTTGGCTCTTGCCACCACAACCACAGCCTGCCCAGGCAGGCCAACACAGGCTGTGGACACTCAGGTGTTTGGTCAGGAACTCCAACCTGCACCAGGCAACGGAGCAGACCACTGTGATCCCCTTCAGGGGCTGGGCGTATGGTGGGTGGTGGGCGTATGGCGGTGGGAGCCATGATCAAAGGCTCCCAGGAGCCTTGTTGTGCTCAAATGCCCATCAGGGCAGTCTTGTCCGCTTCCCTACCCGGTGCATCCTCAAGTGCCACAGGTTTAGGTCCCTCCCACTCCAGCCAGAGAGAATTCCTCTCCATGCCACCCACCCCTTGATTTGGTTTAGGCCAGGCCAAGGCGGGGTTAGTAGGAAGATTCCATCCAGTCATAATAACATTCAGTTTGATGTCACTCAAATTCTAAAGCTGACTAAACTGTTCAAACAGATTTTATGGCCTATATTGGTCTTTGTGTCCCTTGCCTTTTGTTTGAGTGACTCAGTCCTTTCCCTGCCCTTGTGCTCTCCCTATTTCCTACCTTCCTTCCTCCCTTCCTGGTTTTTCTCCTTTTCTTCTTCCTTCTTTTCTACCTCCCTCCATCCCTCCAACTTTGCCTTCCTCCCTTCCAACTTTCCCTCTCCCTTCCCTTCCTTCTCTTTTCTTGCAAGTGTTTGGGGTGAAAGTCCATGGCAGGCCAGCCCCATGCTAGGCAAGGTCACTGCCACTGAGCTACAACATCCCCAGACCTGCTGCCACTTCCTATGCAAGTAATTTGAATTATCTCTAAAGAGAAACTCTCACATGAGTCTACTTTCAAAGTAATTTCAGAAGAGTTGCTAACATGGGCATAAATCAGTCATGACAAGTCATTTTTGAAAAGCACGGCACAGCTAATGTTCCTCAGAAGAAGGAGTTGAGAACTTTAGTTGGTTTTCAGGTCAGCATTTCTAGACTAGTACAAAGCCTCCTAATCCTGATCTCTCCTTAGTCCTATGATTTCTTTAAGTGTCCCCTTTGCTCCTGTTCATGGAGTCATGTGTACAGAAATTATACCTGGTTCTATTGAACTCTACTTAATTCTTTCTCACCTCTGTGCTCCTTTTGTCAAGTCACTCCTCAACACTTACTGTAACCCTTTCAATTTTTTGTCCATTTTCATTTAAAAAACTCTTTCAAAAATTGAACCATTTCGCATGCAGATACAGTCTTCTTGATCTGCTATTAATCCCCCACTAATGACATTGTAAGTTATTGAAATGTACACTTCCAGACCGTTTTCAGATTTTTGATTTCTGTATATCTATCTGTCTATCTATTTACAAACATAACATGGTATTCTGAGAGTATCGTTCTGCTTTTGGAGCTCTACATTGTGTTTTTCAGAAGCAGGCCTATTACACAGAGATGAATCCATGTTACCTAGATTGAGTTCAAACCGGAATGTGCACTCAGATTCCCATTATATTGTTCTACCTACTAATGGACAGTTCAGTTATATCCAGACCTCACCACCTCCCCCATTAAGTAAAACCCTTGTGAAGAGACATGTAGATGCCTTTATGAACATATTGATAATTTTTCATGGCAGTGTTTTCCAAAAACCAGTTAGTAAAATCAATTTATTCCTTTGCAGCCTGAAATTACCTTCATTGAAGTTTACTGGTATAAGAACCGCAGTATATCAGCAACAATTCTCCAATAGTAGTTCAGGCAGAAGTCATTCTAGATAACAATCAGTGCCGGATCCTCCATGTATTTTACACAGCCCATGACAGGGGACATCCGTCCACTCGTTTAGAACAACTGATGTTTTACGCTGGCCATTTAGGTTTATTTAAAGGATTGGTTAGAAAACAGGTGAGACAGACTGATTAGATTCAGTATGTATGTTGGCTTTGTTTTTCTAGGCCTGAATTTTTCACATTTCAATTAATTGTAGGTTAAGTAGCAGGCAGATTCTTCACTGGGCTTCAAATGTGATAAAGTTGCTTCTTATTTTTAAGAAGGCCGTTGCAATCCTGCATTTATTTTACACCTCAGTGCTTGTTTTACACACAAGCACACACGCCCACACACCACACACACCAACAAACACACAAACACATAATTAGAGCACATTTAACACTCAAATAAAGCTTTACCTACTAATTCATAACTAGGGTATTTTTTTAATAAGTATTGTGTCTTGGTCTCTACTGGGGAAACATTGTTAAATGTGAGTTCTCTGGTTTGTTGCAGGGCAGTGAATGTTCACTTGTTGGCAATGATATAGAAATGGGGAGTAAGAGTTTAAAAGTTTTTACAGTAGGTAGGCAGAGTCAGAGTATGGAATCTAAGAATAAGAAATTGGGGAATTTCCTCTTTGTTTCTTCATTTCAATCTCCTAATAATTCATGTATATTTTCCAAAAGTCTCCCAGAAAACAAGGACTAGGTCAATCCACATATCAGTGAACCATAGCAGAATGCGATTCTGAATTTCATATAAACAGTCATAAAATCCAAAAGACAGGTGCTGGGGATTTGGCTCAGCACTAGAGTGCTGGCTTCACACTTTCAAAGGTCCTGAGTTGGATCCCCAACACCATGTGTGAAAGGAATGAATGAACCAATGCATGAGTGTATGATGAATGAATTAAAGGTATCAGGAGGAGGAGGAAGAGGAGAGGAGAGGAGGAGGAGGAGAAATAGAGAAGATGATGAGTATTTGACAGAAGGGAAAAAGGGGGAGGAGAGTGAGTTTAAAGTGTGGTTTTCCAATTCCAAACTTTGAATTACAGCAGACGGGATAGAGAGAGAGATGGGAGGGCAGGAGAGGGGGTATAGTAGAGGCCAGAAAAGGTAGCAGAATACAACAGTTACTAATATGGCATTTTGTAAAAACGTGGATGTGTAAACAATGAAAATGTTTTTCTAGCCTGAATTTTTCACATTTCAATTAATTGTAGGTTAAGCATCAGGCAGATTCCTCACTGGCTTCAAATGTGATAAAGTTGCTTCTTATTTTTTAAAAAGGCCGTTGCAATCCTGCATTTATTTTACACCTCAGTGCTTGTTTTACACATAAGGCACACACGCCCACACACCACACACACCAACAAACACACAAACACATAATAGAGCACATTTAACACTGAATAAAGCTATACCTACTAATTCACAACTAGGGTATTTTTTTAATAAGTATTGTGTCTTGGTCTCTACTGGGGAAACATTGTTCAATGTGAGTTCTCTGGTTTGTTGTAGGGCAGTGAATGTTCACTTTTTGGCAATGATATAGAAATGGGGAGTAAGAGTTTAAAAGTTTTTACAGTAGGTAGGCAGAGTCAGAGTATGGAATCTAAGAATAAGAAATTGGGGAATTTCCTCTTTGTTTCTTCATTTCAATCTCCTAATAATTCATGTATATTTTCCAAAAGTCTCCCAGAAAACAAGGACTAGGTCAATCCACATATCAGTGAACCATAGTAGAATGCGATTCTGAATTTCATATAAACAGTCATAAAATCCAAAAGACAGGTGCTGGGGTTTTGGCTCAGCACTAGAGTGCTGGCTTCACACTTTCAAAGGTCCTGAGTTGGATCCCCAACACCATGTGTGAAAGGAATGAATGAACCAATGCATGAGTGTATGATGAATGAATTAAAGGTATCAGGAGGAGGAGGAAGAGGAGGAGGAGGAGGAGAAATAGAAGAAGATGATGAGTAATTTGACAGAAGGGAAAAAGGGGAGGAGAGTGAGTTTAAAGTGTGGTTTCCAATTCCCAAACGTTCAATTACAGCAGACGGGATAGAGAGAGAAGATGGGAGGGCAGGAGATTGGATATAGTAGAGGCCAGAAAAGGTAGCAGAATACAACAGTTACTAATATGGCATTTTGTAAAAACGTGGATGTGTAAACAATGTGATTGTGCAATCTGAATATGGGGTCAAAATGGGAGTTCATAACTCACTTGAGTCTAATGTAGGAAATATGGTATCTCAAGAGCTATGTAAGGTTTTAAGCAACCAATATAAAAAAGAGGTCTTCATTTTTCTTTGTAGTTGAGATCTCCTGTTTCCGTGACATGTTTAGTTGTGTTCTCTCCTTTAGTCCTCCCATGCTCTAGTTATTCTGATATGGAAAAACTAGCTGAAATGCCCAACCAGTCTCTAAATCAGTGACACTTTTTCATTAAGCCTAAAGTCACTTTACATTTGCTACAGTCATACTAAATACACTTCTTTGTTGGGAGTTTAAAAGATATTTCCATCAGCTAGATTACAAGTACCTAGAACTCCCATTCTTGTTTATGTAAGAGTGGCTTCATCAGATTAAATGCTGTTCTCTGGAATGACATAAAATAGGAATAATTTACTCGTAAGATTCCTACGTAAACCATCTTTATTTACAAAATAGTATCTTAAGGATTATTGTTTCATTGAGCTTCAATTGGAGCCAAAGTATAGTCAATTACTGAAGTAAAAGCAGTTACTCAAAAACTAAAAATGAGAGATAAGTCAAATTACATTTGAAGAGAGAGCAACAGCATGAGGTTTCTTGTTTGGTTCTGGATGTTGAGTAACAGGCTCATTTGCAGGTGGAAGGAACCCTTCAGGGAACTCACTTGTACTTTCAGAATGGGGGTGTAGAGGGCTGAATTCCAGCTCTTGGGGGAAGATTGTGAGGAAAACCCCCTCCCTGCATAGACACTTCGCATTGGAAATGGAGTGGGTGGCGGGTCAGGTGGAACATAATCTCCAGGTTCCCAGACAAGTTTCCTGGGAGAGGTGGAGGAAAAAAAAGGTCCTCTTCTCATGAACTGACTCCTTGGGTCAACTGGAAGCAAGGCACCTCTGACTGGAGGGAAAGGTGCCAACACAGAGCCAGAGCCAGTTGCTTGGTTTTCAGCATGGAGAGGTGAATCAGGCACATCAGAGTCCAAAGGAGGCATATTAGGAATTCTGTGTTCTGCTGGTCCCGATGCTCTACCACAATTTGAGTAAAACCTATCTTGCCTTTGTAGAGGAAGACGTGCATCAGAAGAATATGGTTGGCCTGGCGGAGGGATCATCAGCCTGCTGGCCTGCTCCCCTGGAGGAGAGAGGGGCCCAGTCTGAGAAGGTGCTCTCTGAAAATCAGTGAACTTATGACAGCTGGATTCTCTTCCTTTACTGCTAGTCGCATGGTGCAGAGGATTCTCCAGGGCCCCTTGACCCTCCTCCTCCTCCCACTGGAGTGAAAGGTGAGAGTGTGAGTGGACCACTCTTTTCCAAATGAGGAGGTCTCCTTTCAGATGAAGGGTGACCTATTGGTGAGGGCCCATTTGGAGAAGGCTTTCTGCCCATTGCTGAGTTGGAAACATCCAGTGCATCATAGGGATCTTTTTCTACAAGTTCAAATCTAAGCTCCTTCTCAGTTAATTTTTGTCTGTTGCGTGCATTTTGTTTCCTGAAATAACTGAGGTTTCTTTCAGCAATCCGAGCTGCCAACTCACTAGCATGTGCTTCTTTCTCAGAGGAAATAATCTTCCCCAGACAGGAATGAATGGTACTCTGCAATTGTTCTTCAAGATATTGGGCTCTCTTTCTGTAGGTCTCCAGCTCTTTTATTGTATGGCTCATCTTTTCTTCGACTTTGGAAAGTTTCTCCTCTTGCTCCACACGGTAGTTTTCCTCCACTCTTAATTTCCTGTGCAGTTTCATCATATTTTCTTGATAGCGTTCCATCATGACTTTAAAGTTCTTCTGTAGGGTCTCATTCTCACTTTGCAGCTGTGCATTTTCTGACTGCAAGGATGCCTGTTCAGTCTGCAGACTTTTAAGGTGTTCTGTAAGGTCTTCCGTGGTTTTCTCCACTTCAGATGAGAAAGTACATTTTTGAATTCTTCCTCCTTCCAAGATTTCTAAGGAGGCCTTTAGCTTATCACCATAAACCAGGTTCCTCAAAGCTCCTTTGGACTCATCCTCCAAGTGAGCACCAATTTCGGGTTCACTCGTCTTTCCCAGTTCCAGGTGACCACCATCCCTTTGGGCTCCCAGGCTTGGAGAAGACCTATCCATCATCTTCAGCAAGCATTCACCCAGAGACTCCATGTGATTTTCTGTGTCCCTTAGAACTTGTTCTCCAGCTACTTTAGAGTCCTCTAATATGATTTTTGCATTATATTGGACACCTCCTTGTTCCCTCTGTGCTTCAGCTTCTCCTTGTATTGTTGGTCTCTGCGTTTGCGGAAGTAGGGATCCTTCATTCAAAACCTCTTTGATTGCCAGC
The DNA here is from genome assembly GCF_048772815.1 of Callospermophilus lateralis. NCBI lineage: Eukaryota > Metazoa > Chordata > Mammalia > Rodentia > Sciuridae > Callospermophilus > Callospermophilus lateralis. The sequence goes on along the minus strand of NW_027514791.1, from coordinate 100,450 downwards.
TTCAGTTCTTCCTCATTCACTTGAAAGAGTCTCCAGTTTGTTTTAGCTTCAGCTATTTGTGATCTGAGGGATTCAGATTCACCTTGGAGGGACTGTATCCTTCTTGATAGGTGCGCCATTGTTTCATCCTCTTGACCATGTTGAGCCTTCTGTGCTTTGAGCTCTTCTTCTAGAAAGAGCACTTCAACGCCATGGCTGGATTCGGACCTATGCAGCTTTTCGTCGGTTGCCTCCAGCTGTCGTGCTTCCCTTGAACCCTTGTCAAACCTGCAATCCTTTCAAGGTGATTCTAAGCCTTCATGTTCTTTTTCAACAAGGCTCAATTTTTCAAGAAGTCCACATTTTGCCTCAATAAGTCCAGCAAGATTTAGAGCCAGCCTTTTTTCTCTTCCCACGTAAAGCCTGCTACGAACCGACTGAAAACCTCTCCAGAAAAGTGAGAGAACAGCGGAAAATCCAAGAGCTGTACACATCACCAACTCCCAAGGAAAGCCATAAGGAAGATGGCCTGGCTTCATGTCTTCGGACAATGCTGCCACAACCCTGGGTGCTTCTTCCAGAACCACCCACTAGTATGGCTGAGAGGCAGCCCTTGGCTCCTCCATCACGCCAACACAGCTTTGGCTCTTGCCACCACAACCACAGCCTGCCCAGGCAGGCCAACACAGGCTGTGGACACTCAGGTGTTTGGTCAGGAACTCCAACCTGCACCAGGCAACGGAGCAGACCACTGTGATCCCCTTCAGGGGCTGGGCGTATGGTGGGTGGTGGGCGTATGGCGGTGGGAGCCATGATCAAAGGCTCCCAGGAGCCTTGTTGTGCTCAACTGCCCATCAGGGCAGTGTGGTCCGCTTCCCTACCCGGTGCATCCTCAAGTGCCACAGGTTTAGGTCCCTCCCACTCCAGCCAGAGAGAATTCCTCTCCATGCCACCCACCCCTTGATTTGGTTTAGGCCAGGCCAAGGCGGGGTTAGTAGGAAGATTCCATCCAGTCATAATAACATTCAGTTTGATGTCACTCAAATTCTAAAGCTGACTAAACTGTTCAAACAGCTTTTATGGCCTATATTGGTCTTTGTGTCCCTTGCCTTTTGTTTGAGTGACTCAGTCCTTTCCCTGCCCTTGTGCTCTCCCTATTTCCTACCTTCCTTCCTCCCTTCCTGGTTTTTCTCCTTTTCTTCTTCCTTCTTTTCTACCTCCCTCCATCCCTCCAACTTTGCCTTCCTCCCTTCCAACTTTCTCTCTCCCTTCCCTTCCTTCTCTTTTCTTGCAAGTGTTTGGGGTGAAAGTCCATGGCAGGCCAGCCCCAAGCTAGGCAAGGTCACTGCCACTGAGCTACAACATCCCCAGACCTGCTGCCACTTCCTATGCAAGTAATTTGAATTATCTCTAAAGAGAAACTCTCACATGAGTCTACTTTCAAAGTAATTTCAGAAGAGTTGCTAACATGGGCATAAATCAGTCATGACAAGTCATTTTTGAAAAGCACGGCACAGCTAATGTTCCTCAGAAGAAGGAGTTGAGAACTTTAGTTGGTTTTCAGGTCAGCATTTCTAGACTAGTACAAAGCCTCCTAATCCTGATCTCTCCTTAGTCCTATGATTTCTTTAAGTGTCCCCTTTGCTCCTGTTCATGGAGTCATGTGTACAGAAATTATACCTGGTTCTATTGAACTCTACTTAATTCTTTCTCACCTCTGTGCTCCTTTTGTCAAGTCACTCCTCAACACTTACTGTAACCCTTTCAATTTTTTGTCCATTTTCATTTAAAAAACTCTTTCAAAAATTGAACCATTTCGCATGCAAATACAGTCTTCTTGATCTGCTATTAATCCCCCACTACTGACATTGTAAGTTATTGAAATGTACACTTCCAGACCGTTTTCAGATTTTTGATTTCTGTATATCTATCTGTCTATCTATTTACAAACATAACATGGTATTCTGAGAGTATCGTTCTGCTTTTGGAGCTCTACATTGTGTTTTTCAGAAGCAGGCCTATTACACAGAGATGAATCCATGTTACCTAGATTGAGTTCAAACCGGAATGTGCACTCAGATTCCCATTATATTGTTCTACCTACTAATGGACAGTTCAGTTATATCCAGACCTCACCACCTCCCCCATTAAGTAAAACCCTTGTGAAGAGACATGTAGATGCCTTTATGAACATATTGATAATTTTTCATGGCAGTGTTTTCCAAAAACCAGTTAGTAAAATCAATTTATTCCTTTGCAGCCTGAAATTACCTTCATTCCAGTTTACTGGTATAAGAACCGCAGTATATCAGCAACAATTCTCCAATAGTAGTTCAGGCCGAAGTCATTCTAGATAACAATCAGTGCCGGATCCTCCATGTATTTTACACAGCCCATGACAGGGGACATCCGTCCACTCGTTTAGAACAACTGATGTTTTACGCTGGCCATTTAGGTTTATTTAAAGGATTGGTTAGAAAACAGGTGAGACAGACTGATTAGATTCAGTATGTATGTTGGCTTTGTTTTTCTAGGCCTGAATTTTTCACATTTCAATTAATTGTAGGTTAAGTAGCAGGCAGATTCTTCACTGGGCTTCAAATGTGATAAAGTTGCTTCTTAATTTTAAGAAGGCCGTTGCAATCCTGCATTTATTTTACACCTCAGTGCTTGTTTTACACACAAGAACACACGCCCAAACACCACACACACCAACAAACACACAAACACATAATTAGAGCACATTTAACACTCAAATAAAGCTTTACCTACTAATTCATAACTAGGGTATTTTTTTAATAAGTATTGTGTCTTGGTCTCTACTGGGGAAACATTGTTCAATGTGAGTTCTCTGGTTTGTTGCAGGGCAGTGAATGTTCACTTGTTGGCAATGATATAGAAATGGGGAGTAAGAGTTTAAAAGTTTTTACAGTAGGTAGGCAGAGTCAGAGTATGGAATCTAAGAATAAGAAATTGGGGAATTTCCTCTTTGTTTCTTCATTTCAATCTCCTAATAATTCATGTATATTTTCCAAAAGTCTCCCAGAAAACAAGGACTAGGTCAATCCACATATCAGTGAACCATAGTAGAATGCGATTCTGAATTTCATATAAACAGTCATAAAATCCAAAAGACAGGTGCTGGGGTTTTGGCTCAGCACTAGAGTGCTGGCTTCACACTTTCAAAGGTCCTGAGTTGGATCCCCAACACCATGTGTGAAAGGAATGAATGAACCAATGCATGAGTGTATGATGAATGTATTAAAGGTATCAGGAGGAGGAGGAAGAGGAGGAGGAGGAGGAGAAATAGAAGAAGATGATGAGTAATTTGACAGAAGGGAAAAAGGGGAGGAGAGTGAGTTTAAAGTGTGGTTTCCAATTCCCAAACGTTCAATTACAGCAGACGGGATAGAGAGAGAAGATGGGAGGGCAGGAGAGGGGATATAGTAGAGGCCAGAAAAGGTAGCAGAATACAACAGTTACTAATATGGCATTTTGTAAAAACGTGGATGTGTAAACAATGTGATTGTGCAATCTGAATATGGGGTCAAAATGGGAGTTCATAACTCACTTGAGTCTAATGTAGGAAATATGGTATCTCAAGAGCTATGTAAGGTTTTAAGCAACCAATATAAAAAAGAGGTCTTCATTTTTCTTTGTAGTTGAGTTCTCCTGTTTCCGTGACATGTTGAGTTGTGTTCTCTCCTTTAGTCCTCCCATGCTCTAGTTATTCTGATTTTAAAAAACTAGCTGAAATGCCCAACCAGTCTCTAAATCAGTGACACTTTTTCATTAAGCCTAAAGTCACTTTACATTTGCTACAGTCATACTAAATACACTTCTTTGTTGGGAGTTTAAAAGATATTTCCATCAGCTAGATTACAAGTACCTAGAACTCCCATTCTTGTTTATGTAAGAGTGGCTTCATCAGATTAAATGCTGTTCTCTGGAATGACATAAAATAGGAATAATTTACTCATAAGATTCCTACGTAAACCATCTTTATTTACAAAATAGTATCTTAAGGATTATTGTTTCATTGAGCTTCAATTGGAGCCAAAGTATAGTCAATTACTGAAGTAAAAGCAGTTACTTAAAAACTAAAAATGAGAGATAAGTCAAATTACATTTGAAGAGAGAGCAACAGCATGAGGTTTCTTGTTTGGTTCTGGATGTTGAGTAACAGGCTCATTTGCAGGTGGAAGGAACCCTTCAGGGAACTCACTTGTACTTTCAGAATGGGGGTGTAGAGGGCTGAATTCCAGCTCTTGGGGGAAGATTGTGAGGAAAACCCCCTCCCTGCATAGACACTTCGCATTGGAAATGGAGTGGGTGGCGGGTCAGGTGGAACATAATCTCCAGGTTCCCAGACAAGTTTCCTGGGAGAGGTGGAGGAAAAAAAAGGTCCTCTTCTCATGAACTGACTCCTTGGGTCAACTGGAAGCAAGGCACCTCTGACTGGAGGGAAAGGTGCCAACACAGAGCCAGAGCCAGTTGCTTGGTTTTCAGCATGGAGAGGTGAATCAGGCACATCAGAGTCCAAAGGAGGCATATTAGGAATTCTGTGTTCTGCTGGTCCCGATGCTCTACCACAATTTGAGTAAAACCTATCTTGCCTTTGTAGAGGAAGACGTGCATCAGAAGAATATGGTTGGCCTGGCGGAGGGATCATCAGCCTGCTGGCCTGTTCCCCTGGAGGAGAGAGGGGCCCAGTCTGAGAAGGTGCTCTCTGAAAATCAGTGAACTTATGACAGCTGGATTCTCTTCCTTTACTGCTAGTCGCATGGTGCAGAGGATTCTCCAGGGCCCCTTGACCCTCCTCCTCCTCCCACTGGAGTGAAAGGTGAGAGTGTGAGTGGACCACTCTTTTCCAAATGAGGAGGTCTCCTTTCAGATGAAGGGTGACCTATTGGTGAGGGCCCATTTGGAGAAGGCTTTCTGCCCATTGCTGAGTTGGAAACATCCAGTGCATCATAGGGATCTTTTTCTACAAGTTCAAATCTAAGCTCCTTCTCAGTTAATTTTTGTCTGTTGCGTGCATTTTGTTTCCTGAAATAACTGAGGTTTCTTTCAGCAATCCGAGCTGCCAACTCACTAGCATGTGCTTCTTTCTCAGAGGAAATAATCTTCCCCAGACAGGAATGAATGGTACTCTGCAATTGTTCTTCAAGATATTGGGCTCTCTTTCTGTAGGTCTCCAGCACTTTTATTGTATGGCTCATCTTTTCTTCGACTTTGGAAAGTTTCTCCTCTTGCTCCACATAGTAGTTTTCCTCCACTCTTAATTTCCTGTGCAGTTTCATCATATTTTCTTGATAGCGTTCCATCATGACTTTAAAGTTCTTCTGTAGGGTCTCATTCTCACTTTGCAGCTGTGCATTTTCTGACTGCAAGGATGCCTGTTCAGTCTGCAGACTTTTAAGGTGTTCTGTAAGGTCTTCCGTGGTTTTCTCCACTTCAGATGAGAAAGTACATTTTTGAATTCTTCCTCCTTCCAAGATTTCTAAGGAGGCCTTTAGCTTATCACCATAAACCAGGTTCCTCAAAGCTCCTTTGGACTCATCCTCCAAGTGAGCACCAATTTCGGGTTCACTCGTCTTTCCCAGTTCCAGGTGACCACCATCCCTTTGGGCTCCCAGGCTTGGAGAAGACCTATCCATCATCTTCAGCAAGCATTCACCCAGAGACTCCATGTGATTTTCTGTGTCCCTTAGAACTTGTTCTCCAGCTACTTTAGAGTCCTCTAATATGATTTTTGCTTTATATTGGACACCTCCTTGTTCCCTCTGTGCTTCAGCTTCTCCTTGTATTGTTGGTCTCTGCGTTTGCGGAAGTAGGGATCCTTCATTCAAAACCTCTTTGATTGCCAGCTTCAGTTCTTCCTCATTCACTTGAAAGAGTCTCCAGTTTGTTTTAGCTTCAGCTATTTGTGATCTGAGGGATTCAGATTCACCTTGGAGGGACTGTATCCTTCTTGATAGGTGCGCCATCGTTTCATCCTCTTGACCATGTTGAGCCTTCTGTGCTTTGAGCTCTTCTTCTAGAAAGAGCACTTCAACACCATGGCTGGATTCGGACCTATGCAGCTTTTCGTCGGTTGCCTCCAGCTGTCGTGCTTCCCTTGAACCCTTCTCAAACCTGCAATCCTTTAAAGGTGATTCTAAGCCTTCATGTTCTTTTTCAACAAGGCTCACTTTTTCAAGAAGTCCACATTTTGCCTCAATAAGTCCAGCAAGATTTAGAGCCAGCCTTTTTTCTCTTCCCACGTAAAGCCTGCTACGAACCGACTGAAAACCTCTCCAGAAAAGTGAGAGAACAGCGGAAAATCCAAGAGCTGTACACATCACCAACTCCCAAGGAAAGCCATAAGGAAGATGGCCTGGCTTCATGTCTTCGGACAATGCTGCCACAACCCTGGGTGCTTCTTCCAGAACCACCCACTAGTATGGCTGAGAGGCAGCCCTTGGCTCCTCCATCACGCCAACACAGCTTTGGCTCTTGCCACCACAACCACAGCCTGCCCAGGCAGGCCAACACAGGCTGTGGACACTCAGGTGTTTGGTCAGGAACTCCAACCTGCACCAGGCAACGGAGCAGACCACTGTGATCCCCTTCAGGGGCTGGGCGTATGGTGGGTGGTGGGCGTATGGCGGTGGGAGCCATGATCAAAGGCTCCCAGGAGCCTTGTTGTGCTCAAATGCCCATCAGGGCAGTCTTGTCCGCTTCCCTACCCGGTGCATCCTCAAGTGCCACAGGTTTAGGTCCCTCCCACTCCAGCCAGAGAGAATTCCTCTCCATGCCACCCACCCCTTGATTTGGTTTAGGCCAGGCCAAGGCGGGGTTAGTAGGAAGATTCCATCCAGTCATAATAACATTCAGTTTGATGTCACTCAAATTCTAAAGCTGACTAAACTGTTCAAACAGATTTTATGGCCTATATTGGTCTTTGTGTCCCTTGCCTTTTGTTTGAGTGACTCAGTCCTTTCCCTGCCCTTGTGCTCTCCCTATTTCCTACCTTCCTTCCTCCCTTCCTGGTTTTTCTCCTTTTCTTCTTCCTTCTTTTCTACCTCCCTCCATCCCTCCAACTTTGCCTTCCTCCCTTCCAACTTTCCCTCTCCCTTCCCTTCCTTCTCTTTTCTTGCAAGTGTTTGGGGTGAAAGTCCATGGCAGGCCAGCCCCATGCTAGGCAAGGTCACTGCCACTGAGCTACAACATCCCCAGACCTGCTGCCACTTCCTATGCAAGTAATTTGAATTATCTCTAAAGAGAAACTCTCACATGAGTCTACTTTCAAAGTAATTTCAGAAGAGTTGCTAACATGGGCATAAATCAGTCATGACAAGTCATTTTTGAAAAGCACGGCACAGCTAATGTTCCTCAGAAGAAGGAGTTGAGAACTTTAGTTGGTTTTCAGGTCAGCATTTCTAGACTAGTACAAAGCCTCCTAATCCTGATCTCTCCTTAGTCCTATGATTTCTTTAAGTGTCCCCTTTGCTCCTGTTCATGGAGTCATGTGTACAGAAATTATACCTGGTTCTATTGAACTCTACTTAATTCTTTCTCACCTCTGTGCTCCTTTTGTCAAGTCACTCCTCAACACTTACTGTAACCCTTTCAATTTTTTGTCCATTTTCATTTAAAAAACTCTTTCAAAAATTGAACCATTTCGCATGCAGATACAGTCTTCTTGATCTGCTATTAATCCCCCACTAATGACATTGTAAGTTATTGAAATGTACACTTCCAGACCGTTTTCAGATTTTTGATTTCTGTATATCTATCTGTCTATCTATTTACAAACATAACATGGTATTCTGAGAGTATCGTTCTGCTTTTGGAGCTCTACATTGTGTTTTTCAGAAGCAGGCCTATTACACAGAGATGAATCCATGTTACCTAGATTGAGTTCAAACCGGAATGTGCACTCAGATTCCCATTATATTGTTCTACCTACTAATGGACAGTTCAGTTATATCCAGACCTCACCACCTCCCCCATTAAGTAAAACCCTTGTGAAGAGACATGTAGATGCCTTTATGAACATATTGATAATTTTTCATGGCAGTGTTTTCCAAAAACCAGTTAGTAAAATCAATTTATTCCTTTGCAGCCTGAAATTACCTTCATTGAAGTTTACTGGTATAAGAACCGCAGTATATCAGCAACAATTCTCCAATAGTAGTTCAGGCAGAAGTCATTCTAGATAACAATCAGTGCCGGATCCTCCATGTATTTTACACAGCCCATGACAGGGGACATCCGTCCACTCGTTTAGAACAACTGATGTTTTACGCTGGCCATTTAGGTTTATTTAAAGGATTGGTTAGAAAACAGGTGAGACAGACTGATTAGATTCAGTATGTATGTTGGCTTTGTTTTTCTAGGCCTGAATTTTTCACATTTCAATTAATTGTAGGTTAAGTAGCAGGCAGATTCTTCACTGGGCTTCAAATGTGATAAAGTTGCTTCTTATTTTTAAGAAGGCCGTTGCAATCCTGCATTTATTTTACACCTCAGTGCTTGTTTTACACACAAGCACACACGCCCACACACCACACACACCAACAAACACACAAACACATAATTAGAGCACATTTAACACTCAAATAAAGCTTTACCTACTAATTCATAACTAGGGTATTTTTTTAATAAGTATTGTGTCTTGGTCTCTACTGGGGAAACATTGTTAAATGTGAGTTCTCTGGTTTGTTGCAGGGCAGTGAATGTTCACTTGTTGGCAATGATATAGAAATGGGGAGTAAGAGTTTAAAAGTTTTTACAGTAGGTAGGCAGAGTCAGAGTATGGAATCTAAGAATAAGAAATTGGGGAATTTCCTCTTTGTTTCTTCATTTCAATCTCCTAATAATTCATGTATATTTTCCAAAAGTCTCCCAGAAAACAAGGACTAGGTCAATCCACATATCAGTGAACCATAGCAGAATGCGATTCTGAATTTCATATAAACAGTCATAAAATCCAAAAGACAGGTGCTGGGGATTTGGCTCAGCACTAGAGTGCTGGCTTCACACTTTCAAAGGTCCTGAGTTGGATCCCCAACACCATGTGTGAAAGGAATGAATGAACCAATGCATGAGTGTATGATGAATGAATTAAAGGTATCAGGAGGAGGAGGAAGAGGAGGAGGAGGAGGAGGAGGAGAAATAGAGAAGATGATGAGTAATTTGACAGAAGGGAAAAAGGGGAGGAGAGTGAGTTTAAAGTGTGGTTTCCAATTCCCAAACTTTGAATTACAGCAGACGGGATAGAGAGAGAAGATGGGAGGGCAGGAGAGGGGGTATAGTAGAGGCCAGAAAAGGTAGCAGAATACAACAGTTACTAATATGGCATTTTGTAAAAACGTGGATGTGTAAACAATGAAAATGTTTTTCTAGGCCTGAATTTTTCACATTTCAATTAATTGTAGGTTAAGCATCAGGCAGATTCCTCACTGGGCTTCAAATGTGATAAAGTTGCTTCTTATTTTTAAGAAGGCCGTTGCAATCCTGCATTTATTTTACACCTCAGTGCTTGTTTTACACATAAGCACACACGCCCACACACCACACACACCAACAAACACACAAACACATAATTAGAGCACATTTAACACTGAAATAAAGCTTTACCTACTAATTCACAACTAGGGTATTTTTTTAATAAGTATTGTGTCTTGGTCTCTACTGGGGAAACATTGTTCAATGTGAGTTCTCTGGTTTGTTGTAGGGCAGTGAATGTTCACTTTTTGGCAATGATATAGAAATGGGGAGTAAGAGTTTAAAAGTTTTTACAGTAGGTAGGCAGAGTCAGAGTATGGAATCTAAGAATAAGAAATTGGGGAATTTCCTCTTTGTTTCTTCATTTCAATCTCCTAATAATTCATGTATATTTTCCAAAAGTCTCCCAGAAAACAAGGACTAGGTCAATCCACATATCAGTGAACCATAGTAGAATGCGATTCTGAATTTCATATAAACAGTCATAAAATCCAAAAGACAGGTGCTGGGGTTTTGGCTCAGCACTAGAGTGCTGGCTTCACACTTTCAAAGGTCCTGAGTTGGATCCCCAACACCATGTGTGAAAGGAATGAATGAACCAATGCATGAGTGTATGATGAATGAATTAAAGGTATCAGGAGGAGGAGGAAGAGGAGGAGGAGGAGGAGAAATAGAAGAAGATGATGAGTAATTTGACAGAAGGGAAAAAGGGGAGGAGAGTGAGTTTAAAGTGTGGTTTCCAATTCCCAAACGTTCAATTACAGCAGACGGGATAGAGAGAGAAGATGGGAGGGCAGGAGATTGGATATAGTAGAGGCCAGAAAAGGTAGCAGAATACAACAGTTACTAATATGGCATTTTGTAAAAACGTGGATGTGTAAACAATGTGATTGTGCAATCTGAATATGGGGTCAAAATGGGAGTTCATAACTCACTTGAGTCTAATGTAGGAAATATGGTATCTCAAGAGCTATGTAAGGTTTTAAGCAACCAATATAAAAAAGAGGTCTTCATTTTTCTTTGTAGTTGAGATCTCCTGTTTCCGTGACATGTTTAGTTGTGTTCTCTCCTTTAGTCCTCCCATGCTCTAGTTATTCTGATATGGAAAAACTAGCTGAAATGCCCAACCAGTCTCTAAATCAGTGACACTTTTTCATTAAGCCTAAAGTCACTTTACATTTGCTACAGTCATACTAAATACACTTCTTTGTTGGGAGTTTAAAAGATATTTCCATCAGCTAGATTACAAGTACCTAGAACTCCCATTCTTGTTTATGTAAGAGTGGCTTCATCAGATTAAATGCTGTTCTCTGGAATGACATAAAATAGGAATAATTTACTCGTAAGATTCCTACGTAAACCATCTTTATTTACAAAATAGTATCTTAAGGATTATTGTTTCATTGAGCTTCAATTGGAGCCAAAGTATAGTCAATTACTGAAGTAAAAGCAGTTACTCAAAAACTAAAAATGAGAGATAAGTCAAATTACATTTGAAGAGAGAGCAACAGCATGAGGTTTCTTGTTTGGTTCTGGATGTTGAGTAACAGGCTCATTTGCAGGTGGAAGGAACCCTTCAGGGAACTCACTTGTACTTTCAGAATGGGGGTGTAGAGGGCTGAATTCCAGCTCTTGGGGGAAGATTGTGAGGAAAACCCCCTCCCTGCATAGACACTTCGCATTGGAAATGGAGTGGGTGGCGGGTCAGGTGGAACATAATCTCCAGGTTCCCAGACAAGTTTCCTGGGAGAGGTGGAGGAAAAAAAAGGTCCTCTTCTCATGAACTGACTCCTTGGGTCAACTGGAAGCAAGGCACCTCTGACTGGAGGGAAAGGTGCCAACACAGAGCCAGAGCCAGTTGCTTGGTTTTCAGCATGGAGAGGTGAATCAGGCACATCAGAGTCCAAAGGAGGCATATTAGGAATTCTGTGTTCTGCTGGTCCCGATGCTCTACCACAATTTGAGTAAAACCTATCTTGCCTTTGTAGAGGAAGACGTGCATCAGAAGAATATGGTTGGCCTGGCGGAGGGATCATCAGCCTGCTGGCCTGCTCCCCTGGAGGAGAGAGGGGCCCAGTCTGAGAAGGTGCTCTCTGAAAATCAGTGAACTTATGACAGCTGGATTCTCTTCCTTTACTGCTAGTCGCATGGTGCAGAGGATTCTCCAGGGCCCCTTGACCCTCCTCCTCCTCCCACTGGAGTGAAAGGTGAGAGTGTGAGTGGACCACTCTTTTCCAAATGAGGAGGTCTCCTTTCAGATGAAGGGTGACCTATTGGTGAGGGCCCATTTGGAGAAGGCTTTCTGCCCATTGCTGAGTTGGAAACATCCAGTGCATCATAGGGATCTTTTTCTACAAGTTCAAATCTAAGCTCCTTCTCAGTTAATTTTTGTCTGTTGCGTGCATTTTGTTTCCTGAAATAACTGAGGTTTCTTTCAGCAATCCGAGCTGCCAACTCACTAGCATGTGCTTCTTTCTCAGAGGAAATAATCTTCCCCAGACAGGAATGAATGGTACTCTGCAATTGTTCTTCAAGATATTGGGCTCTCTTTCTGTAGGTCTCCAGCTCTTTTATTGTATGGCTCATCTTTTCTTCGACTTTGGAAAGTTTCTCCTCTTGCTCCACACGGTAGTTTTCCTCCACTCTTAATTTCCTGTGCAGTTTCATCATATTTTCTTGATAGCGTTCCATCATGACTTTAAAGTTCTTCTGTAGGGTCTCATTCTCACTTTGCAGCTGTGCATTTTCTGACTGCAAGGATGCCTGTTCAGTCTGCAGACTTTTAAGGTGTTCTGTAAGGTCTTCCGTGGTTTTCTCCACTTCAGATGAGAAAGTACATTTTTGAATTCTTCCTCCTTCCAAGATTTCTAAGGAGGCCTTTAGCTTATCACCATAAACCAGGTTCCTCAAAGCTCCTTTGGACTCATCCTCCAAGTGAGCACCAATTTCGGGTTCACTCGTCTTTCCCAGTTCCAGGTGACCACCATCCCTTTGGGCTCCCAGGCTTGGAGAAGACCTATCCATCATCTTCAGCAAGCATTCACCCAGAGACTCCATGTGATTTTCTGTGTCCCTTAGAACTTGTTCTCCAGCTACTTTAGAGTCCTCTAATATGATTTTTGCATTATATTGGACACCTCCTTGTTCCCTCTGTGCTTCAGCTTCTCCTTGTATTGTTGGTCTCTGCGTTTGCGGAAGTAGGGATCCTTCATTCAAAACCTCTTTGATTGCCAGCTTCAGTTCTTCCTCATTCACTTGAAAGAGTCTCCAGTTTGTTTTAGCTTCAGCTATTTGTGATCTGAGGGATTCAGATTCACCTTGGAGGGACTGTATCCTTCTTGATAGGTGCGCCATTGTTTCATCCTCTTGACCATGTTGAGCCTTCTGTGCTTTGAGCTCTTCTTCTAGAAAGAGCACTTCAACGCCATGGCTGGATTCGGACCTATGCAGCTTTTCGTCGGTTGCCTCCAGCTGTCGTGCTTCCCTTGAACCCTTGTCAAACCTGCAATCCTTTCAAGGTGATTCTAAGCCTTCATGTTCTTTTTCAACAAGGCTCAATTTTTCAAGAAGTCCACATTTTGCCTCAATAAGTCCAGCAAGATTTAGAGCCAGCCTTTTTTCTCTTCCCACGTAAAGCCTGCTACGAACCGACTGAAAACCTCTCCAGAAAAGTGAGAGAACAGCGGAAAATCCAAGAGCTGTACACATCACCAACTCCCAAGGAAAGCCATAAGGAAGATGGCCTGGCTTCATGTCTTCGGACAATGCTGCCACAACCCTGGGTGCTTCTTCCAGAACCACCCACTAGTATGGCTGAGAGGCAGCCCTTGGCTCCTCCATCACGCCAACACAGCTTTGGCTCTTGCCACCACAACCACAGCCTGCCCAGGCAGGCCAACACAGGCTGTGGACACTCAGGTGTTTGGTCAGGAACTCCAACCTGCACCAGGCAACGGAGCAGACCACTGTGATCCCCTTCAGGGGCTGGGCGTATGGTGGGTGGTGGGCGTATGGCGGTGGGAGCCATGATCAAAGGCTCCCAGGAGCCTTGTTGTGCTCAACTGCCCATCAGGGCAGTGTGGTCCGCTTCCCTACCCGGTGCATCCTCAAGTGCCACAGGTTTAGGTCCCTCCCACTCCAGCCAGAGAGAATTCCTCTCCATGCCACCCACCCCTTGATTTGGTTTAGGCCAGGCCAAGGCGGGGTTAGTAGGAAGATTCCATCCAGTCATAATAACATTCAGTTTGATGTCACTCAAATTCTAAAGCTGACTAAACTGTTCAAACAGCTTTTATGGCCTATATTGGTCTTTGTGTCCCTTGCCTTTTGTTTGAGTGACTCAGTCCTTTCCCTGCCCTTGTGCTCTCCCTATTTCCTACCTTCCTTCCTCCCTTCCTGGTTTTTCTCCTTTTCTTCTTCCTTCTTTTCTACCTCCCTCCATCCCTCCAACTTTGCCTTCCTCCCTTCCAACTTTCTCTCTCCCTTCCCTTCCTTCTCTTTTCTTGCAAGTGTTTGGGGTGAAAGTCCATGGCAGGCCAGCCCCAAGCTAGGCAAGGTCACTGCCACTGAGCTACAACATCCCCAGACCTGCTGCCACTTCCTATGCAAGTAATTTGAATTATCTCTAAAGAGAAACTCTCACATGAGTCTACTTTCAAAGTAATTTCAGAAGAGTTGCTAACATGGGCATAAATCAGTCATGACAAGTCATTTTTGAAAAGCACGGCACAGCTAATGTTCCTCAGAAGAAGGAGTTGAGAACTTTAGTTGGTTTTCAGGTCAGCATTTCTAGACTAGTACAAAGCCTCCTAATCCTGATCTCTCCTTAGTCCTATGATTTCTTTAAGTGTCCCCTTTGCTCCTGTTCATGGAGTCATGTGTACAGAAATTATACCTGGTTCTATTGAACTCTACTTAATTCTTTCTCACCTCTGTGCTCCTTTTGTCAAGTCACTCCTCAACACTTACTGTAACCCTTTCAATTTTTTGTCCATTTTCATTTAAAAAACTCTTTCAAAAATTGAACCATTTCGCATGCAAATACAGTCTTCTTGATCTGCTATTAATCCCCCACTACTGACATTGTAAGTTATTGAAATGTACACTTCCAGACCGTTTTCAGATTTTTGATTTCTGTATATCTATCTGTCTATCTATTTACAAACATAACATGGTATTCTGAGAGTATCGTTCTGCTTTTGGAGCTCTACATTGTGTTTTTCAGAAGCAGGCCTATTACACAGAGATGAATCCATGTTACCTAGATTGAGTTCAAACCGGAATGTGCACTCAGATTCCCATTATATTGTTCTACCTACTAATGGACAGTTCAGTTATATCCAGACCTCACCACCTCCCCCATTAAGTAAAACCCTTGTGAAGAGACATGTAGATGCCTTTATGAACATATTGATAATTTTTCATGGCAGTGTTTTCCAAAAACCAGTTAGTAAAATCAATTTATTCCTTTGCAGCCTGAAATTACCTTCATTCCAGTTTACTGGTATAAGAACCGCAGTATATCAGCAACAATTCTCCAATAGTAGTTCAGGCCGAAGTCATTCTAGATAACAATCAGTGCCGGATCCTCCATGTATTTTACACAGCCCATGACAGGGGACATCCGTCCACTCGTTTAGAACAACTGATGTTTTACGCTGGCCATTTAGGTTTATTTAAAGGATTGGTTAGAAAACAGGTGAGACAGACTGATTAGATTCAGTATGTATGTTGGCTTTGTTTTTCTAGGCCTGAATTTTTCACATTTCAATTAATTGTAGGTTAAGTAGCAGGCAGATTCTTCACTGGGCTTCAAATGTGATAAAGTTGCTTCTTAATTTTAAGAAGGCCGTTGCAATCCTGCATTTATTTTACACCTCAGTGCTTGTTTTACACACAAGAACACACGCCCAAACACCACACACACCAACAAACACACAAACACATAATTAGAGCACATTTAACACTCAAATAAAGCTTTACCTACTAATTCATAACTAGGGTATTTTTTTAATAAGTATTGTGTCTTGGTCTCTACTGGGGAAACATTGTTCAATGTGAGTTCTCTGGTTTGTTGCAGGGCAGTGAATGTTCACTTGTTGGCAATGATATAGAAATGGGGAGTAAGAGTTTAAAAGTTTTTACAGTAGGTAGGCAGAGTCAGAGTATGGAATCTAAGAATAAGAAATTGGGGAATTTCCTCTTTGTTTCTTCATTTCAATCTCCTAATAATTCATGTATATTTTCCAAAAGTCTCCCAGAAAACAAGGACTAGGTCAATCCACATATCAGTGAACCATAGTAGAATGCGATTCTGAATTTCATATAAACAGTCATAAAATCCAAAAGACAGGTGCTGGGGTTTTGGCTCAGCACTAGAGTGCTGGCTTCACACTTTCAAAGGTCCTGAGTTGGATCCCCAACACCATGTGTGAAAGGAATGAATGAACCAATGCATGAGTGTATGATGAATGTATTAAAGGTATCAGGAGGAGGAGGAAGAGGAGGAGGAGGAGGAGAAATAGAAGAAGATGATGAGTAATTTGACAGAAGGGAAAAAGGGGAGGAGAGTGAGTTTAAAGTGTGGTTTCCAATTCCCAAACGTTCAATTACAGCAGACGGGATAGAGAGAGAAGATGGGAGGGCAGGAGAGGGGATATAGTAGAGGCCAGAAAAGGTAGCAGAATACAACAGTTACTAATATGGCATTTTGTAAAAACGTGGATGTGTAAACAATGTGATTGTGCAATCTGAATATGGGGTCAAAATGGGAGTTCATAACTCACTTGAGTCTAATGTAGGAAATATGGTATCTCAAGAGCTATGTAAGGTTTTAAGCAACCAATATAAAAAAGAGGTCTTCATTTTTCTTTGTAGTTGAGTTCTCCTGTTTCCGTGACATGTTGAGTTGTGTTCTCTCCTTTAGTCCTCCCATGCTCTAGTTATTCTGATTTTAAAAAACTAGCTGAAATGCCCAACCAGTCTCTAAATCAGTGACACTTTTTCATTAAGCCTAAAGTCACTTTACATTTGCTACAGTCATACTAAATACACTTCTTTGTTGGGAGTTTAAAAGATATTTCCATCAGCTAGATTACAAGTACCTAGAACTCCCATTCTTGTTTATGTAAGAGTGGCTTCATCAGATTAAATGCTGTTCTCTGGAATGACATAAAATAGGAATAATTTACTCATAAGATTCCTACGTAAACCATCTTTATTTACAAAATAGTATCTTAAGGATTATTGTTTCATTGAGCTTCAATTGGAGCCAAAGTATAGTCAATTACTGAAGTAAAAGCAGTTACTTAAAAACTAAAAATGAGAGATAAGTCAAATTACATTTGAAGAGAGAGCAACAGCATGAGGTTTCTTGTTTGGTTCTGGATGTTGAGTAACAGGCTCATTTGCAGGTGGAAGGAACCCTTCAGGGAACTCACTTGTACTTTCAGAATGGGGGTGTAGAGGGCTGAATTCCAGCTCTTGGGGGAAGATTGTGAGGAAAACCCCCTCCCTGCATAGACACTTCGCATTGGAAATGGAGTGGGTGGCGGGTCAGGTGGAACATAATCTCCAGGTTCCCAGACAAGTTTCCTGGGAGAGGTGGAGGAAAAAAAAGGTCCTCTTCTCATGAACTGACTCCTTGGGTCAACTGGAAGCAAGGCACCTCTGACTGGAGGGAAAGGTGCCAACACAGAGCCAGAGCCAGTTGCTTGGTTTTCAGCATGGAGAGGTGAATCAGGCACATCAGAGTCCAAAGGAGGCATATTAGGAATTCTGTGTTCTGCTGGTCCCGATGCTCTACCACAATTTGAGTAAAACCTATCTTGCCTTTGTAGAGGAAGACGTGCATCAGAAGAATATGGTTGGCCTGGCGGAGGGATCATCAGCCTGCTGGCCTGTTCCCCTGGAGGAGAGAGGGGCCCAGTCTGAGAAGGTGCTCTCTGAAAATCAGTGAACTTATGACAGCTGGATTCTCTTCCTTTACTGCTAGTCGCATGGTGCAGAGGATTCTCCAGGGCCCCTTGACCCTCCTCCTCCTCCCACTGGAGTGAAAGGTGAGAGTGTGAGTGGACCACTCTTTTCCAAATGAGGAGGTCTCCTTTCAGATGAAGGGTGACCTATTGGTGAGGGCCCATTTGGAGAAGGCTTTCTGCCCATTGCTGAGTTGGAAACATCCAGTGCATCATAGGGATCTTTTTCTACAAGTTCAAATCTAAGCTCCTTCTCAGTTAATTTTTGTCTGTTGCGTGCATTTTGTTTCCTGAAATAACTGAGGTTTCTTTCAGCAATCCGAGCTGCCAACTCACTAGCATGTGCTTCTTTCTCAGAGGAAATAATCTTCCCCAGACAGGAATGAATGGTACTCTGCAATTGTTCTTCAAGATATTGGGCTCTCTTTCTGTAGGTCTCCAGCTCTTTTATTGTATGGCTCATCTTTTCTTCGACTTTGGAAAGTTTCTCCTCTTGCTCCACACGGTAGTTTTCCTCCACTCTTAATTTCCTGTGCAGTTTCATCATATTTTCTTGATAGCGTTCCTTCATGACTTTAAAGTTCTTCTGTAGGGTCTCATTCTCACTTTGCAGCTGTGCATTTTCTGACTGCAAGGATGCCTGTTCAGTCTGCAGACTTTTAAGGTGTTCTGTAAGGTCTTCCGTGGTTTTCTCCACTTCAGATGAGAAAGTACATTTTTGAATTCTTCCTCCTTCCAAGATTTCTAAGGAGGCCTTTAGCTTATCACCATAAACCAGGTTCCTCAAAGCTCCTTTGGACTCATCCTCCAAGTGAGCACCAATTTCGGGTTCACTCGTCTTTCCCAGTTCCAGGTGACCACCATCCCTTTGGGCTCCCAGGCTTGGAGAAGACCTATCCATCATCTTCAGCAAGCATTCACCCAGAGACTCCATGTGATTTTCTGTGTCCCTTAGAACTTGTTCTCCAGCTACTTTAGAGTCCTCTAATATGATTTTTGCATTATATTGGACACCTCCTTGTTCCCTCTGTGCTTCAGCTTCTCCTTGTATTGTTGGTCTCTGCGTTTGCGGAAGTAGGGATCCTTCATTCAAAACCTCTTTGATTGCCAGCTTCAGTTCTTCCTCATTCACTTGAAAGAGTCTCCAGTTTGTTTTAGCTTCAGCTATTTGTGATCTGAGGGATTCAGATTCACCTTGGAGGGACTGTATCCTTCTTGATAGGTGCGCCATTGTTTCATCCTCTTGACCATGTTGAGCCTTCTGTGCTTTGAGCTCTTCTTCTAGAAAGAGCACTTCAACGCCATGGCTGGATTCGGACCTATGCAGCTTTTCGTCGGTTGCCTCCAGCTGTCGTGCTTCCCTTGAACCCTTGTCAAACCTGCAATCCTTTCAAGGTGATTCTAAGCCTTCATGTTCTTTTTCAACAAGGCTCAATTTTTCAAGAAGTCCACATTTTGCCTCAATAAGTCCAGCAAGATTTAGAGCCAGCCTTTTTTCTCTTCCCACGTAAAGCCTGCTACGAACCGACTGAAAACCTCTCCAGAAAAGTGAGAGAACAGCGGAAAATCCAAGAGCTGTACACATCACCAACTCCCAAGGAAAGCCATAAGGAAGATGGCCTGGCTTCATGTCTTCGGACAATGCTGCCACAACCCTGGGTGCTTCTTCCAGAACCACCCACTAGTATGGCTGAGAGGCAGCCCTTGGCTCCTCCATCACGCCAACACAGCTTTGGCTCTTGCCACCACAACCACAGCCTGCCCAGGCAGGCCAACACAGGCTGTGGACACTCAGGTGTTTGGTCAGGAACTCCAACCTGCACCAGGCAACGGAGCAGACCACTGTGATCCCCTTCAGGGGCTGGGCGTATGGTGGGTGGTGGGCGTATGGCGGTGGGAGCCATGATCAAAGGCTCCCAGGAGCCTTGTTGTGCTCAACTGCCCATCAGGGCAGTGTGGTCCGCTTCCCTACCCGGTGCATCCTCAAGTGCCACAGGTTTAGGTCCCTCCCACTCCAGCCAGAGAGAATTCCTCTCCATGCCACCCACCCCTTGATTTGGTTTAGGCCAGGCCAAGGCGGGGTTAGTAGGAAGATTCCATCCAGTCATAATAACATTCAGTTTGATGTCACTCAAATTCTAAAGCTGACTAAACTGTTCAAACAGCTTTTATGGCCTATATTGGTCTTTGTGTCCCTTGCCTTTTGTTTGAGTGACTCAGTCCTTTCCCTGCCCTTGTGCTCTCCCTATTTCCTACCTTCCTTCCTCCCTTCCTGGTTTTTCTCCTTTTCTTCTTCCTTCTTTTCTACCTCCCTCCATCCCTCCAACTTTGCCTTCCTCCCTTCCAACTTTCTCTCTCCCTTCCCTTCCTTCTCTTTTCTTGCAAGTGTTTGGGGTGAAAGTCCATGGCAGGCCAGCCCCAAGCTAGGCAAGGTCACTGCCACTGAGCTACAACATCCCCAGACCTGCTGCCACTTCCTATGCAAGTAATTTGAATTATCTCTAAAGAGAAACTCTCACATGAGTCTACTTTCAAAGTAATTTCAGAAGAGTTGCTAACATGGGCATAAATCAGTCATGACAAGTCATTTTTGAAAAGCACGGCACAGCTAATGTTCCTCAGAAGAAGGAGTTGAGAACTTTAGTTGGTTTTCAGGTCAGCATTTCTAGACTAGTACAAAGCCTCCTAATCCTGATCTCTCCTTAGTCCTATGATTTCTTTAAGTGTCCCCTTTGCTCCTGTTCATGGAGTCATGTGTACAGAAATTATACCTGGTTCTATTGAACTCTACTTAATTCTTTCTCACCTCTGTGCTCCTTTTGTCAAGTCACTCCTCAACACTTACTGTAACCCTTTCAATTTTTTGTCCATTTTCATTTAAAAAACTCTTTCAAAAATTGAACCATTTCGCATGCAGATACAGTCTTCTTGATCTGCTATTAATCCCCCACTACTGACATTGTAAGTTATTGAAATGTACACTTCCAGACCGTTTTCAGATTTTTGATTTCTGTATATCTATCTGTCTATCTATTTACAAACATAACATGGTATTCTGAGAGTATCGTTCTGCTTTTGGAGCTCTACATTGTGTTTTTCAGAAGCAGGCCTATTACACAGAGATGAATCCATGTTACCTAGATTGAGTTCAAACCGGAATGTGCACTCAGATTCCCATTATATTGTTCTACCTACTAATGGACAGTTCAGTTATATCCAGACCTCACCACCTCCCCCATTAAGTAAAACCCTTGTGAAGAGACATGTAGATGCCTTTATGAACATATTGATAATTTTTCATGGCAGTGTTTTCCAAAAACCAGTTAGTAAAATCAATTTATTCCTTTGCAGCCTGAAATTACCTTCATTCCAGTTTACTGGTATAAGAACCGCAGTATATCAGCAACAATTCTCCAATAGTAGTTCAGGCCGAAGTCATTCTAGATAACAATCAGTGCCGGATCCTCCATGTATTTTACACAGCCCATGACAGGGGACATCCGTCCACTCGTTTAGAACAACTGATGTTTTACGCTGGCCATTTAGGTTTATTTAAAGGAGTGGTTAGAAAACAGGTGAGACAGACTGATTAGATTCAGTATGTATGTTGGCTTTGTTTTTCTAGGCCTGAATTTTTCACATTTCAATTAATTGTAGGTTAAGTAGCAGGCAGATTCTTCACTGGGCTTCAAATGTGATAAAGTTGCTTCTTAATTTTAAGAAGGCCGTTGCAATCCTGCATTTATTTTACACCTCAGTGCTTGTTTTACACACAAGCACACACGCCCAAACACCACACACACCAACAAACACACAAACACATAATTAGAGCACATTTAACACTCAAATAAAGCTTTACCTACTAATTCATAACTAGGGTATTTTTTTAATAAGTATTGTGTCTTGGTCTCTACTGGGGAAACATTGTTCAATGTGAGTTCTCTGGTTTGTTGCAGGGCAGTGAATGTTCACTTGTTGGCAATGATATAGAAATGGGGAGTAAGAGTTTAAAAGTTTTTACAGTAGGTAGTCAGAGTCAGAGTATGGAATCTAAGAATAAGAAATTGGGGAATTTCCTCTTTGTTTCTTCATTTCAATCTCCTAATAATTCATGTATATTTTCCAAAAGTCTCCCAGAAAACAAGGACTAGGTCAATCCACATATCAGTGAACCATAGTAGAATGCGATTCTGAATTTCATATAAACAGTCATAAAATCCAAAAGACAGGTGCTGGGGTTTTGGCTCAGCACTAGAGTGCTGGCTTCACACTTTCAAAGGTCCTGAGTTGGATCCCCAACACCATGTGTGAAAGGAATGAATGAACCAATGCATGAGTGTATGATGAATGTATTAAAGGTATCAGGAGGAGGAGGAAGAGGAGGAGGAGGAGGAGAACTAGAAGAAGATGATGAGTAATTTGACAGAAGGGAAAAAGGGGAGGAGAGTGAGTTTAAAGTGTTTTTTCCAATTCCCAAACGTTCAATTACAGCAGACGGGATAGAGAGAGAAGATGGGAGGGCAGGAGAGGGGATATAGTAGAGGCCAGAAAAGGTAGCAGAATAGAACAGTTACTAATATGGCATTTTGTAAAAACGTGGATGTGTAAACAATGTGATTGTGCAATCTGAATATGGGGTCAAAATGGGAGTTCATAACTCACTTGAGTCTAATGTAGGAAATATGGTATCTCAAGAGCTATGTAAGGTTTTAAGCAACCAATATAAAAAAGAGGTCTTCATTTTTCTTTGTAGTTGAGATCTCCTGTTTCCGTGACATGTTGAGTTGTGTTCTCTCCTTTAGTCCTCCCATGCTCTAGTTATTCTGATTTTAAAAAACTAGCTGAAATGCCCAACCAGTCTCTAAATCAGTGACACTTTTTCATTAAGCCTAAAGTCACTTTACATTTGCTACAGTCATACTAAATACACTTCTTTGTTGGGAGTTTAAAAGATATTTCCATCAGCTAGATTACAAGTACCTAGAACTCCCATTCTTGTTTATGTAAGAGTGGCTTCATCAGATTAAATGCTGTTCTCTGGAATGACATAAAATAGGAATAATTTACTCATAAGATTCCTACGTAAACCATCTTTATTTACAAAATAGTATCTTAAGGATTATTGTTTCATTGAGCTTCAATTGGAGCCAAAGTATAGTCAATTACTGAAGTAAAAGCAGTTACTTAAAAACTAAAAATGAGAGATAAGTCAAATTACATTTGAAGAGAGAGCAACAGCATGAGGTTTCTTGTTTGGTTCTGGATGTTGAGTAACAGGCTCATTTGCAGGTGGAAGGAACCCTTCAGGGAACTCACTTGTACTTTCAGAATGGGGGTGTAGAGGGCTGAATTCCAGCTCTTGGGGGAAGATTGTGAGGAAAACCCCCTCCCTGCATAGACACTTCGCATTGGAAATGGAGTGGGTGGCGGGTCAGGTGGAACATAATCTCCAGGTTCCCAGACAAGTTTCCTGGGAGAGGTGGAGGAAAAAAAAGGTCCTCTTCTCATGAACTGACTCCTTGGGTCAACTGGAAGCAAGGCACCTCTGACTGGAGGGAAAGGTGCCAACACAGAGCCAGAGCCAGTTGCTTGGTTTTCAGCATGGAGAGGTGAATCAGGCACATCAGAGTCCAAAGGAGGCATATTAGGAATTCTGTGTTCTGCTGGTCCCGATGCTCTACCACAATTTGAGTAAAACCTATCTTGCCTTTGTAGAGGAAGACGTGCATCAGAAGAATATGGTTGGCCTGGCGGAGGAATCATCAGCCTGCTGGCCTGTTCCCCTGGAGGAGAGAGGGGCCCAGTCTGAGAAGGTGCTCTCTGAAAATCAGTGAACTTATGACAGCTGGATTCTCTTCCTTTACTGCTAGTCGCATGGTGCAGAGGATTCTCCAGGGCCCCTTGACCCTCCTCCTCCTCCCACTGGAGTGAAAGGTGAGAGTGTGAGTGGACCACTCTTTTCCAAATGAGGAGGTCTCCTTTCAGATGAAGGGTGACCTATTGGTGAGGGCCCATTTGGAGAAGGCTTTCTGCCCATTGCTGAGTTGGAAACATCCAGTGCATCATAGGGATCTTTTTCTACAAGTTCAAATCTAAGCTCCTTCTCAGTTAATTTTTGTCTGTTGCGTGCATTTTGTTTCCTGAAATAACTGAGGTTTCTTTCAGCAATCCGAGCTGCCAACTCACTAGCATGTGCTTCTTTCTCAGAGGAAATAATCTTCCCCAGACAGGAATGAATGGTACTCTGCAATTGTTCTTCAAGATATTGGGCTCTCTTTCTGTAGGTCTCCAGCACTTTTATTGTATGGCTCATCTTTTCTTCGACTTTGGAGAGTTTCTCCTCTTGCTCCACATAGTAGTTTTCCTCCACTCTTAATTTCCTGTGCAGTTTCATCATATTTTCTTGATAGCGTTCCATCATGACTTTAAAGTTCTTCTGTATTGTCTCATTCTCACTTTGCAGCTGTGCATTTTCTGACTGCAAGGATGCCTGTTCAGTCTGCAGACTTTTAAGGTGTTCTGTAAGGTCTTCCGTGGTTTTCTCCACTTCAGATGAGAAAGTACATTTTTGAATTCTTCCTCCTTCCAAGATTTCTAAGGAGGCCTTTAGCTTATCACCATAAACCAGGTTCCTCAAAGCTCCTTTGGACTCATCCTCCAAGTGAGCACCAATTTCGGGTTCACTCGTCTTTCCCAGTTCCAGGTGACCACCATCCCTTTGGGCTCCCAGGCTTGGAGAAGACCTATCCATCATCTTCAGCAAGCATTCACCCAGAGACTCCATGTGATTTTCTGTGTCCCTTAGAACTTGTTCTCCAGCTACTTTAGAGTCCTCTAATATGATTTTTGCTTTATATTGGACACCTCCTTGTTCCCTCTGTGCTTCAGCTTCTCCTTGTATTGTTGGTCTCTGCGTTTGCGGAAGTAGGGATCCTTCATTCAAAACCTCTTTGATTGCCAGCTTCAGTTCTTCCTCATTCACTTGAAAGAGTCTCCAGTTTGTTTTAGCTTCAGCTATTTGTGATCTGAGGGATTCAGATTCACCTTGGAGGGACTGTATCCTTCTTGATAGGTGCGCCATCGTTTCATCCTCTTGACCATGTTGAGCCTTCTGTGCTTTGAGCTCTTCTTCTAGAAAGAGCACTTCAACGCCATGGCTGGATTCGGACCTATGCAGCTTTTCGTCGGTTGCCTCCAGCTGTCGTGCTTCCCTTGAACCCTTCTCTAACCTGCAATCCTTTAAAGATGATTCTAAGCCTTCATGTTCTTTTTCAACAAGGCTCACTTTTTCAAGAAGTCCACATTTTGCCTCAATAAGTCCAGCAAGATTTAGAGCCAGCCTTTTTTCTCTTCCCACGTAAAGCCTGCTACGAACCGACTGAAAACCTCTCCAGAAAAGTGAGAGAACAGCGGAAAATCCAAGAGCTGTACACATCACCAACTCCCAAGGAAAGCCATAAGGAAGATGGCCTGGCTTCATGTCTTCGGACAATGCTGCCACAACCCTGGGTGCTTCTTCCAGAACCACCCACTAGTATGGCTGAGAGGCAGCCCTTGGCTCCTCCATCACGCCAACACAGCTTTGGCTCTTGCCACCACAACCACAGCCTGCCCAGGCAGGCCAACACAGGCTGTGGACACTCAGGTGTTTGGTCAGGAACTCCAACCTGCACCAGGCAACGGAGCAGACCACTGTGATCCCCTTCAGGGGCTGGGCGTATGGTGGGTGGTGGGCGTATGGCGGTGGGAGCCATGATCAAAGGCTCCCAGGAGCCTTGTTGTGCTCAAATGCCCATCAGGGCAGTCTTGTCCGCTTCCCTACCCGGTGCATCCTCAAGTGCCACAGGTTTAGGTCCCTCCCACTCCAGCCAGAGAGAATTCCTCTCCATGCCACCCACCCCTTGATTTGGTTTAGGCCAGGCCAAGGCGGGGTTAGTAGGAAGATTCCATCCAGTCATAATAACATTCAGTTTGATGTCACTCAAATTCTAAAGCTGACTAAACTGTTCAAACAGCTTTTATGGCCGATATTGGTCTTTGTGTCCCTTGCCTTTTGTTTGAGTGACTCAGTCCTTTCCCTGCCCTTGTGCTCTCCCTATTTCCTACCTTCCTTCCTCCCTTCCTGGTTTTTCTCCTTTTCTTCTTCCTTCTTTTCTACCTCCCTCCATCCCTCCAACTTTGCCTTCCTCCCTTCCAACTTTCTCTCTCCCTTCCCTTCCTTCTCTTTTCTTGCAAGTGTTTGGGGTGAAAGTCCATGGCAGGCCAGCCCCAAGCTAGGCAAGGTCACTGCCACTGAGCTACAACATCCCCAGACCTGCTGCCACTTCCTATGCAAGTAATTTGAATTATCTCTAAAGAGAAACTCTCACATGAGTCTACTTTCAAAGTAATTTCAGAAGAGTTGCTAACATGGGCATAAATCAGTCATGACAAGTCATTTTTGAAAAGCACGGCACAGCTAATGTTCCTCAGAAGAAGGAGTTGAGAACTTTAGTTGGTTTTCAGGTCAGCATTTCTAGACTAGTACAAAGCCTCCTAATCCTGATCTCTCCTTAGTCCTATGATTTCTTTAAGTGTCCCCTTTGCTCCTGTTCATGGAGTCATGTGTACAGAAATTATACCTGGTTCTATTGAACTCTACTTAATTCTTTCTCACCTCTGTGCTCCTTTTGTCAAGTCACTCCTCAACACTTACTGTAACCCTTTCAATTTTTTGTCCATTTTCATTTAAAAAACTCTTTCAAAAATTGAACCATTTCGCATGCAGATACAGTCTTCTTGATCTGCTATTAATCCCCCACTACTGACATTGTAAGTTATTGAAATGTACACTTCCAGACCGTTTTCAGATTTTTGATTTCTGTATATCTATCTGTCTATCTATTTACAAACATAACATGGTATTCTGAGAGTATCGTTCTGCTTTTGGAGCTCTACATTGTGTTTTTCAGAAGCAGGCCTATTACACAGAGATGAATCCATGTTACCTAGATTGAGTTCAAACCGGAATGTGCACTCAGATTCCCATTATATTGTTCTACCTACTAATGGACAGTTCAGTTATATCCAGACCTCACCACCTCCCCCATTAAGTAAAACCCTTGTGAAGAGACATGTAGATGCCTTTATGAACATATTGATAATTTTTCATGGCAGTGTTTTCCAAAAACCAGTTAGTAAAATCAATTTATTCCTTTGCAGCCTGAAATTACCTTCATTCCAGTTTACTGGTATAAGAACCGCAGTATATCAGCAACAATTCTCCAATAGTAGTTCAGGCAGAAGTCATTCTAGATAACAATCAGTGCCGGATCCTCCATGTATTTTACACAGCCCATGACAGGGGACATCCGTCCACTCGTTTAGAACAACTGATGTTTTACGCTGGCCATTTAGGTTTATTTAAAGGATTGGTTAGAAAACAGGTGAGACAGACTGATTAGATTCAGTATGTATGTTGGCTTTGTTTTTCTAGGCCTGAATTTTTCACATTTCAATTAATTGTAGGTTAAGTAGCAGGCAGATTCTTCACTGGGCTTCAAATGTGATAAAGTTGCTTCTTATTTTTAAGAAGGCCGTTGCAATCCTGCATTTATTTTACACCTCAGTGCTTGTTTTACACACAAGCACACACGCCCACACACCACACACACCAACAAACACACAAACACATAATTAGAGCACATTTAACACTCAAATAAAGCTTTACCTACTAATTCATAACTAGGGTATTTTTTTAATAAGTATTGTGTCTTGGTCTCTACTGGGGAAACATTGTTCAATGTGAGTTCTCTGGTTTGTTGCAGGGCAGCGAATGTTCACTTGTTGGCAATGATATAGAAATGGGGAGTAAGAGTTTAAAAGTTTTTACAGTAGGTAGGCAGAGTCAGAGTATGGAATCTAAGAATAAGAAATTGGGGAATTTCCTCTTTGTTTCTTCATTTCAATCTCTTAATAATTCATGTATATTTTCCAAAAGTCTCCCAGAAAACAAGGACTAGGTCATTCCACATATCAGTGAACCATAGCAGAATGCGATTCTGAATTTCATATAAACAGTCATAAAATCCAAATAACAGGTGCTGGGGTTTTGGCTCAGCACTAGAGTGCTGGCTTCACACTTTCAAAGGTCCTGAGTTGGATCCCCAACACCATGTGTGAAAGGAATGAATGAACCAATGCATGAGTGTATGATGAATGAATTAAAGGTATCAGGAGGAGGAGGAAGAGGAGGAGGAGGAGGAGAAATAGAAGAAGATGATGAGTAATTTGACAGAAGGCAAAAAGGGGAGGAGAGTGAGTTTAAAGTGTGGTTTCCAATTCCCAAACGTTGAATTACAGCAGACGGGATAGAGAGAGAAGATGGGAGGGCAGGAGAGGGGGTATAGTAGAGGCCAGAAAAGGTAGCAGAATACAACAGTTACTAATATGGCATTTTGTAAAAACGTGGATGTGTAAACAATGAAAATGTTTTTCTAGGCCTGAATTTTTCACATTTCAATTAATTGTAGGTTAAGCTTCAGGCAGATTCCTCACTGGGCTTCAAATGTGATAAAGTTGCTTCTTATTTTTAAGAAGGCCGTTGCAATCCTGCATTTATTTTACACCTCAGTGCTTGTTTTACACACAAACACACACGCCCACACACCACACACACCAACAAACACACAAACACATAATTAGAGCACATTTAACACTCAAATAAAGCTTTACCTACTAATTCATAACTAGGGTATTTTTTTAATAAGTATTGTGTCTTGGTCTCTACTGGGGAAACATTGTTCAATGTGAGTTCTCTGGTTTGTTGTAGGGCAGTGAATGTTCACTTGTTGGCAATGATATAGAAATGGGGAGTAAGAGTTTAAAAGTTTTTACAGTAGGTAGGCAGAGTCAGAGTATGGAATCTAACAATAAGAAATTGGGGAATTTCCTCTTTGTTTCTCCATTTCAATCTCCTAATAATTCATGTATATTTTCCAAAAGTCTCCCAGAAAACAAGGACTAGGTCAATCCACATATCAGTGAACCATAGCAGAATGCGATTCTGAATTTCATATAAACAGTCATAAAATCCAAAAGACAGGTGCTGGGGTTTTGGCTCAGCACTAGAGTGCTGGCTTCACACTTTCAAAGGTCCTGAGTTGGATCCCCAACACCATGTGTGAAAGGAATGAATGAACCAATGCATGAGTGTATGATGAATGAATTAAAGGTATCAGGAGGAGGAGGAAGAGGAGGAGGAGGAGGAGAAATAGAAGAAGATGATGAGTAATTTGACAGAAGGGAAAAAGGGGAGGAGAGTGAGTTTAAAGTGTGGTTTCCAATTCTCAAACGTTCAATTACAGCAGACGGGATAGAGAGAGAAGATGGGAGGGCAGGAGAGGGGATATAGTAGAGGCCAGAAAAGGTAGTAGAATACAACAGTTACTAATATGGCATTTTGTAAAAACGTGGATGTGTAAACAATGTGATTGTGCAATCTGAATATGGGGTCAAAATGGGAGTTCATAACTCACTTGAGTCTAATGTAGGAAATATGGTATCTCAAGAGCTATGTAAGGTTTTAAGCAACCAATATAAAAAAGAGGTCTTCATTTTTCTTTGTAGTTGAGATCTCCTGTTTCCGTGACATGTTTAGTTGTGTTCTCTCCTTTAGTCCTCCCATGCTCTAGTTATTCTGATATGGAAAAACTAGCTGAAATGCCCAACCAGTCTCTAAATCAGTGACACTTTTTCATTAAGCCTAAAGTCACTTTACATTTGCTACAGTCATACTAAATACACTTCTTTGTTGGGAGTTTAAAAGATATTTCCATCAGCTAGATTACAAGTACCTAGAACTCCCATTCTTGTTTATGTAAGAGTGGCTTCATCAGATTAAATGCTGTTCTCTGGAATGACATAAAATAGGAATAATTTACTCGTAAGATTCCTACGTAAACCATCTTTATTTACAAAATAGTATCTTAAGGATTATTGTTTCATTGAGCTTCAATTGGAGCCAAAGTATAGTCAATTACTGAAGTAAAAGCAGTTACTCAAAAACTAAAAATGAGAGATAAGTCAAATTACATTTGAAGAGAGAGCAACAGCATGAGGTTTCTTGTTTGGTTCTGGATGTTGAGTAACAGGCTCATTTGCAGGTGGAAGGAACCCTTCAAGGAACTCACTTGTACTTTCAGAATGGGGGTGTAGAGGGCTGAATTCCAGCTCTTGGGGGAAGATTGTGAGGAAAACCCCCTCCCTGCATAGACACTTCGCATTGGAAATGGAGTGGGTGGCGGGTCAGGTGGAACATAATCTCCAGGTTCCCAGACAAGTTTCCTGGGAGAGGTGGAGGAAAAAAAAGGTCCTCTTCTCATGAACTGACTCCTTGGGTCAACTGGAAGCAAGGCACCTCTGACTGGAGGGAAAGGTGCCAACACAGAGCCAGAGCCAGTTGCTTGGTTTTCAGCATGGAGAGGTGAATCAGGCACATCAGAGTCCAAAGGAGGCATATTAGGAATTCTGTGTTCTGCTGGTCCCGATGCTCTACCACAATTTGAGTAAAACCTATCTTGCCTTTGTAGAGGAAGACGTGCATCAGAAGAATATGGTTGGCCTGGCGGAGGGATCATCAGCCTGCTGGCCTGTTCCCCTGGAGGAGAGAGGGGCCCAGTCTGAGAAGGTGCTCTCTGAAAATCAGTGAACTTATGACAGCTGGATTCTCTTCCTTTACTGCTAGTCGCATGGTGCAGAGGATTCTCCAGGGCCCCTTGACCCTCCTCCTCCTCCCACTGGAGTGAAAGGTGAGAGTGTGAGTGGACCACTCTTTTCCAAATGAGGAGGTCTCCTTTCAGATGAAGGGTGACCTATTGGTGAGGGCCCATTTGGAGAAGGCTTTCTGCCCATTGCTGAGTTGGAAACATCCAGTGCATCATAGGGATCTTTTTCTACAAGTTCAAATCTAAGCTCCTTCTCAGTTAATTTTTGTCTGTTGCGTGCATTTTGTTTCCTGAAATAACTGAGGTTTCTTTCAGCAATCCGAGCTGCCAACTCACTAGCATGTGCTTCTTTCTCAGAGGAAATAATCTTCCCCAGACAGGAATGAATGGTACTCTGCAATTGTTCTTCAAGATATTGGGCTCTCTTTCTGTAGGTCTCCAGCTCTTTTATTGTATGGCTCATCTTTTCTTCGACTTTGGAAAGTTTCTCCTCTTGCTCCACACGGTAGTTTTCCTCCACTCTTAATTTCCTGTGCAGTTTCATCATATTTTCTTGATAGCGTTCCATCATGACTTTAAAGTTCTTCTGTAGGGTCTCATTCTCACTTTGCAGCTGTGCATTTTCTGACTGCAAGGATGCCTGTTCAGTCTGCAGACTTTTAAGGTGTTCTGTAAGGTCTTCCGTGGTTTTCTCCACTTCAGATGAGAAAGTACATTTTTGAATTCTTCCTCCTTCCAAGATTTCTAAGGAGGCCTTTAGCTTATCACCATAAACCAGGTTCCTCAAAGCTCCTTTGGACTCATCCTCCAAGTGAGCACCAATTTCGGGTTCACTCGTCTTTCCCAGTTCCAGGTGACCACCATCCCTTTGGGCTCCCAGGCTTGGAGAAGACCTATCCATCATCTTCAGCAAGCATTCACCCAGAGACTCCATGTGATTTTCTGTGTCCCTTAGAACTTGTTCTCCAGCTACTTTAGAGTCCTCTAATATGATTTTTGCATTATATTGGACACCTCCTTGTTCCCTCTGTGCTTCAGCTTCTCCTTGTATTGTTGGTCTCTGCGTTTGCGGAAGTAGGGATCCTTCATTCAAAACCTCTTTGATTGCCAGCTTCAGTTCTTCCTCATTCACTTGAAAGAGTCTCCAGTTTGTTTTAGCTTCAGCTATTTGTGATCTGAGGGATTCAGATTCACCTTGGAGGGACTGTATCCTTCTTGATAGGTGCGCCATTGTTTCATCCTCTTGACCATGTTGAGCCTTCTGTGCTTTGAGCTCTTCTTCTAGAAAGAGCACTTCAACGCCATGGCTGGATTCGGACCTATGCAGCTTTTCGTCGGTTGCCTCCAGCTGTCGTGCTTCCCTTGAACCCTTGTCAAACCTGCAATCCTTTCAAGGTGATTCTAAGCCTTCATGTTCTTTTTCAACAAGGCTCAATTTTTCAAGAAGTCCACATTTTGCCTCAATAAGTCCCGCAAGATTTAGAGCCAGCCTTTTTTCTCTTCCCACGTAAAGCCTGCTACGAACCGACTGAAAACCTCTCCAGAAAAGTGAGAGAACAGCGGAAAATCCAAGAGCTGTACACATCACCAACTCCCAAGGAAAGCCATAAGGAAGATGGCCTGGCTTCATGTCTTCGGACAATGCTGCCACAACCCTGGGTGCTTCTTCCAGAACCACCCACTAGTATGGCTGAGAGGCAGCCCTTGGCTCCTCCATCACGCCAACACAGCTTTGGCTCTTGCCACCACAACCACAGCCTGCCCAGGCAGGCCAACACAGGCTGTGGACACTCAGGTGTTTGGTCAGGAACTCCAACCTGCACCAGGCAACGGAGCAGACCACTGTGATCCCCTTCAGGGGCTGGGCGTATGGTGGGTGGTGGGCGTATGGCGGTGGGAGCCATGATCAAAGGCTCCCAGGAGCCTTGTTGTGCTCAACTGCCCATCAGGGGAGTGTGGTCCGCTTCCCTACCCGGTGCATCCTCAAGTGCCACAGGTTTAGGTCCCTCCCACTCCAGCCAGAGAGAATTCCTCTCCATGCCAAACACCCCTTGATTTGGTTTAGGCCAGGCCAAGGCGGGGTTAGTAGGAAGATTCCATCCAGTCATAATAACATTCAGTTTGATGTCACTCAAATTCTAAAGCTGACTAAACTGTTCAAACAGCTTTTATGGCCTATATTGGTCTTTGTGTCCCTTGCCTTTTGTTTGAGTGACTCAGTCCTTTCCCTGCCCTTGTGCTCTCCTTATTTCCTACCTTCCTTCCTCCCTTCCTGGTTTTTCTCCTTTTCTTCTTCCTTCTTTTCTACCTCCCTCCATCCCTCCAACTTTGCCTTCCTCCCTTCCAACTTTCTCTCTCCCTTCCCTTCCTTCTCTTTTCTTGCAAGTGTTTGGGGTGAAAGTCCATGGCAGGCCAGCCCCAAGCTAGGCAAGGTCACTGCCACTGAGCTACAACATCCCCAGACCTGCTGCCACTTCCTATGCAAGTAATTTGAATTATCTCTAAAGAGAAACTCTCACATGAGTCTACTTTCAAAGTAATTTCAGAAGAGTTGCTAACATGGGCATAAATCAGTCATGACAAGTCATTTTTGAAAAGCACGGCACAGCTAATGTTCCTCAGAAGAAGGAGTTGAGAACTTTAGTTGGTTTTCAGGTCAGCATTTCTAGACTAGTACAAAGCCTCCTAATCCTGATCTCTCCTTAGTCCTATGATTTCTTTAAGTGTCCCCTTTGCTCCTGTTCATGGAGTCATGTGTACAGAAATTATACCTGGTTCTATTGAACTCTACTTAATTCTTTCTCCCTCTGTGCTCCTTTTGTCAAGTCACTCCTCAACACTTACTGTAACCCTTTCAATTTTTTGTCCATTTTCATTTAAAAAACTCTTTCAAAAATTGAACCATTTCGCATGCAGATACAGTCTTCTTGATCTGCTATTAATCCCCCACTACTGACATTGTAAGTTATTGAAATGTACACTTCCAGACCGTTTTCAGATTTTTGATTTCTGTATATCTATCTGTCTATCTATTTACAAACATAACATGGTATTCTGAGAGTATCGTTCTGCTTTTGGAGCTCTACATTGTGTTTTTCAGAAGCAGGCCTATTACACAGAGATGAATCCATGTTACCTAGATTGAGTTCAAACCGGAATGTGCACTCAGATTCCCATTATATTGTTCTACCTACTAATGGACAGTTCAGTTATATCCAGACCTCAGAACCTCCCCCATTAAGTAAAACCCTTGTGAAGAGACATGTAGATGCCTTTATGAACATATTGATAATTTTTCATGGCAGTGTTTTCCAAAAACCAGTTAGTAAAATCAATTTATTCCTTTGCAGCCTGAAATTACCTTCATTCCAGTTTACTGGTATAAGAACCGCAGTATATCAGCAACAATTCTCCAATAGTAGTTCAGGCCGAAGTCATTCTAGATAACAATCAGTGCCGGATCCTCCATGTATTTTACACAGCCCATGACAGGGGACATCCGTCCACTCGTTTAGAACAACTGATGTTTTACGCTGGCCATTTAGGTTTATTTAAAGGATTGGTTAGAAAACAGGTGAGACAGACTGATTAGATTCAGTATGTATGTTGGCTTTGTTTTTCTAGGCCTGAATTTTTCACATTTCAATTAATTGTAGGTTAAGTAGCAGGCAGATTCTTCACTGGGCTTCAAATGTGATAAAGTTGCTTCTTAATTTTAAGAAGGCCGTTGCAATCCTGCATTTATTTTACACCTCAGTGCTTGTTTTACACACAAGCACACACGCCCAAACACCACACACACCAACAAACACACAAACACATAATTAGAGCACATTTCACACTCAAATAAAGCTTTACCTACTAATTCATAACTAGGGTATTTTTTTACTAAGTATTGTGTCTTGGTCTCTACTGGGGAAACATTGTTCAATGTGAGTTCTCTGGTTTGTTGCAGGGCAGTGAATGTTCACTTGTTGGCAATGATATAGAAATGGGGAGTAAGAGTTTAAAAGTTTTTACAGTAGGTAGGCAGAGTCAGAGTATGGAATCTAAGAATAAGAAATTGGGGAATTTCCTCTTTGTTTCTTCATTTCAATCTCCTAATAATTCATGTATATTTTCCAAAAGTCTCCCAGAAAACAAGGACTAGGTCAATCCACATATCAGTGAACCATAGTAGAATGCGATTCTGAATTTCATATAAACAGTCATAAAATCCAAAAGACAGGTGCTGGGGTTTTGGCTCAGCACTAGAGTGCTGGCTTCACACTTTCAAAGGTCCTGAGTTGGATCCCCAACACCATGTGTGAAAGGAATGAATGAACCAATGCATGAGTGTATGATGAATGAATTAAAGGTATCAGGAGGAGGAGGAAGAGGAGGAGGAGGAGGAGAAATAGAAGAAGATGATGAGTAATTTGACAGAAGGGAAAAAGGGGAGGAGAGTGAGTTTAAAGTGTGGTTTCCAATTCCCAAACGTTCAATTACAGCAGACGGGATAGAGAGAGAAGATGGGAGGGCAGGAGAGGGGATATAGTAGAGGCCATAAAAGGTAGCAGAATACAACAGTTACTAATATGGCATTTTGTAAAAACGTGGATGTGTAAACAATGTGATTGTGCAATCTGAATATGGGGTCAAAATGGGAGTTCATAACTCACTTGAGTCTAATGTAGGAAATATGGTATCTCAAGAGCTATGTAAGGTTTTAAGCAACCAATATAAAAAAGAGGTCTTCATTTTTCTTTGTAGTTGAGATCTCCTGTTTCCGTGACATGTTGAGTTGTGTTCTCTCCTTTAGTCCTCCCATGCTCTAGTTATTCTGATTTTAAAAAACTAGCTGAAATGCCCAACCAGTCTCTAAATCAGTGACACTTTTTCATTAAGCCTAAAGTCACTTTACATTTGCTACAGTCATACTAAATACACTTCTTTGTTGGGAGTTTAAAAGATATTTCCATCAGCTAGATTACAAGTACCTAGAACTCCCATTCTTGTTTATGTAAGAGTGGCTTCATCAGATTAAATGCTGTTCTCTGGAATGACATAAAATAGGAATAATTTACTCGTAAGATTCCTACGTAAACCATCTTTATTTACAAAATAGTATCTTAAGGATTATTGTTTCATTGAGCTTCAATTGGAGCCAAAGTATAGTCAATTACTGAAGTAAAAGCAGTTACATAAAAACTAAAAATGAGAGATAAGTCAAATTACATTTGAAGAGAGAGCAACAGCATGAGGTTTCTTGTTTGGTTCTGGATGTTGAGTAACAGGCTCATTTGCAGGTGGAAGGAACCCTTCAGGGAACTCACTTGTACTTTCAGAATGGGGGTGTAGAGGGCTGAATTCCAGCTCTTGGGGGAAGATTGTGAGGAAAACCCCCTCCCTGCATAGACACTTCGCATTGGAAATGGAGTGGGTGGCGGGTCAGGTGGAACATAATCTCCAGGTTCCCAGACAAGTTTCCTGGGAGAGGTGGAGGAAAAAAAAGGTCCTCTTCTCATGAACTGACTCCTTGGGTCAACTGGAAGCAAGGCACCTCTGACTGGAGGGAAAGGTGCCAACACAGAGCCAGAGCCAGTTGCTTGGTTTTCAGCATGGAGAGGTGAATCAGGCACATCAGAGTCCAAAGGAGGCATATTAGGAATTCTGTGTTCTGCTGGTCCCGATGCTCTACCACAATTTGAGTAAAACCTATCTTGCCTTTGTAGAGGAAGACGTGCATCAGAAGAATATGGTTGGCCTGGCGGAGGGATCATCAGCCTGCTGGCCTGTTCCCCTGGAGGAGAGAGGGGCCCAGTCTGAGAAGGTGCTCTCTGAAAATCAGTGAACTTATGACAGCTGGATTCTCTTCCTTTACTGCTAGTCGCATGGTGCAGAGGATTCTCCAGGGCCCCTTGACCCTCCTCCTCCTCCCACTGGAGTGAAAGGTGAGAGTGTGAGTGGACCACTCTTTTCCAAATGAGGAGGTCTCCTTTCAGATGAAGGGTGACCTATTGGTGAGGGCCCATTTGGAGAAGGCTTTCTGCCCATTGCTGAGTTGGAAACATCCAGTGCATCATAGGGATCTTTTTCTACAAGTTCAAATCTAAGCTCCTTCTCAGTTAATTTTTGTCTGTTGCGTGCATTTTGTTTCCTGAAATAACTGAGGTTTCTTTCAGCAATCCGAGCTGCCAACTCACTAGCATGTGCTTCTTTCTCAGAGGAAATAATCTTCCCCAGACAGGAATGAATGGTACTCTGCAATTGTTCTTCAAGATATTGGGCTCTCTTTCTGTAGGTCTCCAGCACTTTTATTGTATGGCTCATCTTTTCTTCGACTTTGGAAAGTTTCTCCTCTTGCTCCACATAGTAGTTTTCCTCCACTCTTAATTTCCTGTGCAGTTTCATCATATTTTCTTGATAGCGTTCCATCATGACTTTAAAGTTCTTCTGTAGGGTCTCATTCTCACTTTGCAGCTGTGCATTTTCTGACTGCAAGGATGCCTGTTCAGTCTGCAGACTTTTAAGGTGTTCTGTAAGGTCTTCCGTGGTTTTCTCCACTTCAGATGAGAAAGTACATTTTTGAATTCTTCCTCCTTCCAAGATTTCTAAGGAGGCCTTTAGCTTATCACCATAAACCAGGTTCCTCAAAGCTCCTTTGGACTCATCCTCCAAGTGAGCACCAATTTCGGGTTCACTCGTCTTTCCCAGTTCCAGGTGACCACCATCCCT
Source organism: Callospermophilus lateralis (assembly GCF_048772815.1). Lineage (NCBI taxonomy): Eukaryota > Metazoa > Chordata > Mammalia > Rodentia > Sciuridae > Callospermophilus > Callospermophilus lateralis. The sequence continues at coordinate 63,582 of NW_027514791.1, read as the reverse complement.
TTGGGCTCCCAGGCTTGGAGAAGACCTATCCATCATCTTCAGCAAGCATTCACCCAGAGACTCCATGTGATTTTCTGTGTCCCTTAGAACTTGTTCTCCAGGTACTTTAGAGTCCTCTAATATGATTTTTGCTTTATATTGGACACCTCCTTGTTCCCTCTGTGCTTCAGCTTCTCCTTGTATTGTTGGTCTCTGCGTTTGCGGAAGTAGGGATCCTTCATTCAAAACCTCTTTGATTGCCAGCTTCAGTTCTTCCTCATTCACTTGAAAGAGTCTCCAGTTTGTTTTAGCTTCAGCTATTTGTGATCTGAGGGATTCAGATTCACCTTGGAGGGACTGTATCCTTCTTGATAGGTGCGCCATCGTTTCATCCTGTTGACCATGTTGAGCCTTCTGTGCTTTGAGCTCTTCTTCTAGAAAGAGCACTTCAACGCCATGGCTGGATTCGGACCTATGCAGCTTTTCGTCGGTTGCCTCCAGCTGTCGTGCTTCCCTTGAACCCTTCTCAAACCTGCAATCCTTTAAAGGTGATTCTAAGCCTTCATGTTCTTTTTCAACAAGGCTCACTTTTTCAAGAAGTCCACATTTTGCCTCAATAAGTCCAGCAAGATTTAGAGCCAGCCTTTTTTCTCTTCCCACGTAAAGCCTGCTACGAACCGACTGAAAACCTCTCCAGAAAAGTGAGACAATAGCGGAAAATCCAAGAGCTGTACACATCACCAACTCCCAAGGAAAGCCATAAGGAAGATGGCCTGGCTTCATGTCTTCGGACAATGCTGCCACAACCCTGGGTGCTTCTTCCAGAACCACCCACTAGTATGGCTGAGAGGCAGCCCTTGGCTCCTCCATCACGCCAACACAGCTTTGGCTCTTGCCACCACAACCACAGCCTGCCCAGGCAGGCCAACACAGGCTGTGGACACTCAGGTGTTTGGTCAGGAACTCCAACCTGCACCAGGCAACGGAGCAGACCACTGTGATCCCCTTCAGGGGCTGGGCGTATGGTGGGTGGTGGGCGTATGGCGGTGGGAGCCATGATCAAAGGCTCCCAGGAGCCTTGTTGTGCTCAACTGCCCATCAGGGGAGTGTGGTCCGCTTCCCTACCCGGTGCATCCTCAAGTGCCACAGGTTTAGGTCCCTCCCACTCCAGCCAGAGAGAATTCCTCTCCATGCCACCCACCCCTTGATTTGGTTTAGGCCAGGCCAAGGCGGGGTTAGTAGGAAGATTCCATCCAGTCATAATAACATTCAGTTTGATGTCACTCAAATTCTAAAGCTGACTAAACTGTTCAAACAGCTTTTATGGCCTATATTGGTCTTTGTGTCCCTTGCCTTTTGTTTGAGTGACTCAGTCCTTTCCCTGCCCTTGTGCTCTCCTTATTTCCTACCTTCCTTCCTCCCTTCCTGGTTTTTCTCCTTTTCTTCTTCCTTCTTTTCTACCTCCCTCCATCCCTCCAACTTTGCCTTCCTCCCTTCCAACTTTCTCTCTCCCTTCCCTTCCTTCTCTTTTCTTGCAAGTGTTTGGGGTGAAAGTCCATGGCAGGCCAGCCCCAAGCTAGGCAAGGTCACTGCCACTGAGCTACAACATCCCCAGACCTGCTGCCACTTCCTATGCAAGTAATTTGAATTATCTCTAAAGAGAAACTCTCACATGAGTCTACTTTCAAAGTAATTTCAGAAGAGTTGCTAACATGGGCATAAATCAGTCATGACAAGTCATTTTTGAAAAGCACGGCACAGCTAATGTTCCTCAGAAGAAGGAGTTGAGAACTTTAGTTGGTTTTCAGGTCAGCATTTCTAGACTAGTACAAAGCCTCCTAATCCTGATCTCTCCTTAGTCCTATGATTTCTTTAAGTGTCCCCTTTGCTCCTGTTCATGGAGTCATGTGTACAGAAATTATACCTGGTTCTATTGAACTCTACTTAATTCTTTCTCACCTCTGTGCTCCTTTTGTCAAGTCACTCCTCAACACTTACTGTAACCCTTTCAATTTTTTGTCCATTTTCATTTAAAAAACTCTTTCAAAAATTGAACCATTTCGCATGCAGATACAGTCTTCTTGATCTGCTATTAATCCCCCACTACTGACATTGTAAGTTATTGAAATGTACACTTCCAGACCGTTTTCAGATTTTTGATTTCTGTATATCTATCTGTCTATCTATTTACAAACATAACATGGTATTCTGAGAGTATCGTTCTGCTTTTGGAGCTCTACATTGTGTTTTTCAGAAGCAGGCCTATTACACAGAGATGAATCCATGTTACCTAGATTGAGTTCAAACCGGAATGTGCACTCAGATTCCCATTATATTGTTCTACCTACTAATGGACAGTTCAGTTATATCCAGACCTCACCACCTCCCCCATTAAGTAAAACCCTTGTGAAGAGACATGTAGATGCCTTTATGAACATATTGATAATTTTTCATGGCAGTGTTTTCCAAAAACCAGTTAGTAAAATCAATTTATTCCTTTGCAGCCTGAAATTACCTTCATTCCAGTTTACTGGTATAAGAACCGCAGTATATCAGCAACAATTCTCCAATAGTAGTTCAGGCCGAAGTCATTCTAGATAACAATCAGTGCCGGATCCTCCATGTATTTTACACAGCCCATGACAGGGGACATCCGTCCACTCGTTTAGAACAACTGATGTTTTACGCTGGCCATTTAGGTTTATTTAAAGGATTGGTTAGAAAACAGGTGAGACAGACTGATTAGATTCAGTATGTATGTTGGCTTTGTTTTTCTAGGCCTGAATTTTTCACATTTCAATTAATTGTAGGTTAAGTAGCAGGCAGATTCTTCACTGGGCTTCAAATGTGATAAAGTTGCTTCTTATTTTTAAGAAGGCCGTTGCAATCTTGCATTTATTTTACACCTCAGTGCTTGTTTTACACACAAGCACACACGCCCACACACCACACACACCAACAAACACACAAACACATAATTAGAGCACATTTAACACTCAAATAAAGCTTTACCTACTAATTCATAACTAGGGTATTTTTTTAATAAGTATTGTGTCTTGGTCTCTACTGGGGAAACATTGTTCAATGTGAGTTCTCTGGTTTGTTGCAGGGCAGTGAATGTTCACTTGTTGGCAATGATATAGAAATGGGGAGTAAGAGTTTAAAAGTTTTTACAGTAGGTAGGCAGAGTCAGAGTATGGAATCTAAGAATAAGAAATTGGGGAATTTCCTCTTTGTTTCTTCATTTCAATCTCCTAATAATTCATGTATATTTTCCAAAAGTCTCCCAGAAAACAAGGACTAGGTCAATCCACATATCAGTGAACCATAGCAGAATGCGATTCTGAATTTCATATAAACAGTCATAAAATCCAAAAGACAGGTGCTGGGGATTTGGCTCAGCACTAGAGTGCTGGCTTCACACTTTCAAAGGTCCTGAGTTGGATCCCCAACACCATGTGTGAAAGGAATGAATGAACCAATGCATGAGTGTATGATGAATGAATTAAAGGTATCAGGAGGAGGAGGAAGAGGAGGAGGAGGAGGAGGAGGAGAAATAGAAGAAGATGATGAGTAATTTGACAGAAGGGAAAAAGGGGAGGAGAGTGAGTTTAAAGTGTGGTTTCCAATTCCCAAACGTTCAATTACAGCAGACGGGATAGAGAGAGAAGATGGGAGGGCAGGAGAGGGGATATAGTAGAGGCCATAAAAGGTAGCAGAATACAACAGTTACTAATATGGCATTTTGTAAAAACGTGGATGTGTAAACAATGTGATTGTGCAGTCTGAATATGGGGTCAAAATGGGAGTTCATAACTCACTTGAGTCTAATGTAGGAAATATGGTATCTCAAGAGCTATGTAAGGTTTTAAGCAACCAATATAAAAAAGAGGTCTTCATTTTTCTTTGTAGTTGAGATCTCCTGTTTCCCTGACATGTTGAGTTGTGTTCTCTCCTTTAGTCCTCCCATGCTCTAGTTATTCTGATATGGAAAAACTAGCTGAAATGCCCAACCAGTCTCTAAATCAGTGACACTTTTTCATTAAGCCTAAAGTCACTTTACATTTGCTACAGTCATACTAAATACACTTCTTTGTTGGGAGTTTAAAAGATATTTCCATCAGCTAGATTACAAGTACCTAGAACTCCCATTCTTGTTTATGTAAGAGTGGCTTCATCAGATTAAATGCTGTTCTCTGGAATGACATAAAATAGGAATAATTTACTCGTATGATTCCTACGTAAACCATCTTTATTTACAAAATAGTATCTTAAGGATTATTGTTTCATTGAGCTTCAATTGGAGCCAAAGTATAGTCAATTACTGAAGTAAAAGCAGTTACTCAAAAACTAAAAATGAGAGATAAGTCAAATTACATTTGAAGAGAGAGCAACAGCATGAGGTTTCTTGTTTGGTTCTGGATGTTGAGTAACAGGCTCATTTGCAGGTGGAAGGAACCCTTCAGGGAACTCACTTGTACTTTCAGAATGGGGGTGTAGAGGGCTGAATTCCAGCTCTTGGGGGAAGATTGTGAGGAAAACCCCCTCCCTGCATAGACACTTCGCATTGGAAATGGAGTGGGTGGCGGGTCAGGTGGAACATAATCTCCAGGTTCCCAGACAAGTTTCCTGGGAGAGGTGGAGGAAAAAAAGGTCCTCTTCTCATGAACTGACTCCTTGGGTCAACTGGAAGCAAGGCACCTCTGACTGGAGGGAAAGGTGCCAACACAGAGCCAGAGCCAGTTGCTTGGTTTTCAGCATGGAGAGGTGAATCAGGCACATCAGAGTCCAAAGGAGGCATATTAGGAATTCTGTGTTCTGCTGGTCCCGATGCTCTACCACAATTTGAGTAAAACCTATCTTGCCTTTGTAGAGGAAGACGTGCATCAGAAGAATATGGTTGGCCTGGCGGAGGGATCATCAGCCTGCTGGCCTGTTCCCCTGGAGGAGAGAGGGGCCCAGTCTGAGAAGGTGCTCTCTGAAAATCAGTGAACTTATGACAGCTGGATTCTCTTCCTTTACTGCTAGTCGCATGGTGCAGAGGATTCTCCAGGGCCCCTTGACCCTCCTCCTCCTCCCACTGGAGTGAAAGGTGAGAGTGTGAGTGGACCACTCTTTTCCAAATGAGGAGGTCTCCTTTCAGATGAAGGGTGACCTATTGGTGAGGGCCCATTTGGAGAAGGCTTTCTGCCCATTGCTGAGTTGGAAACATCCAGTGCATCATAGGGATCTTTTTCTACAAGTTCAAATCTAAGCTCCTTCTCAGTTAATTTTTGTCTGTTGCGTGCATTTTGTTTCCTGAAATAACTGAGGTTTCTTTCAGCAATCCGAGCTGCCAACTCACTAGCATGTGCTTCTTTCTCAGAGGAAATAATCTTCCCCAGACAGGAATGAATGGTACTCTGCAATTGTTCTTCAAGATATTGGGCTCTCTTTCTGTAGGTCTCCAGCTCTTTTATTGTATGGCTCATCTTTTCTTCGACTTTGGAAAGTTTCTCCTCTTGCTCCACACGGTAGTTTTCCTCCACTCTTAATTTCCTGTGCAGTTTCATCATATTTTCTTGATAGCGTTCCATCATGACTTTAAAGTTCTTCTGTAGGGTCTCATTCTCACTTTGCAGCTGTGCATTTTCTGACTGCAAGGATGCCTGTTCAGTCTGCAGACTTTTAAGGTGTTCTGTAAGGTCTTCCGTGGTTTTCTCCACTTCAGATGAGAAAGTACATTTTTGAATTCTTCCTCCTTCCAAGATTTCTAAGGAGGCCTTTAGCTTATCACCATAAACCAGGTTCCTCAAAGCTCCTTTGGACTCATCCTCCAAGTGAGCACCAATTTCGGGTTCACTCGTCTTTCCCAGTTCCAGGTGACCACCATCCCTTTGGGCTCCCAGGCTTGGAGAAGACCTATCCATCATCTTCAGCAAGCATTCACCCAGAGACTCCATGTGATTTTCTGTGTCCCTTAGAACTTGTTCTCCAGCTACTTTAGAGTCCTCTAATATGATTTTTGCTTTATATTGGACACCTCCTTGTTCCCTCTGTGCTTCAGCTTCTCCTTGTATTGTTGGTCTCTGCGTTTGCGGAAGTAGGGATCCTTCATTCAAAACCTCTTTGATTGCCAGCTTCAGTTCTTCCTCATTCACTTGAAAGAGTCTCCAGTTTGTTTTAGCTTCAGCTATTTGTGATCTGAGGGATTCAGATTCACCTTGGAGGGACTGTATCCTACTTGATAGGTGCACCATCGTTTCATCCTCTTGACCATGTTGAGCCTTCTGTGCTTTGAGCTCTTCTTCTAGAAAGAGCACTTCAACGCCATGGCTGGATTCGGACCTATGCAGCTTTTCGTCGGTTGCCTCCAGCTGTCGTGCTTCCCTTGAACCCTTCTCAAACCTGCAATCCTTTAAAGATGATTCTAAGCCTTCATGTTCTTTTTCAACAAGGCTCACTTTTTCAAGAAGTCCACATTTTGCCTCAATAAGTCCAGCAAGATTTAGAGCCAGCCTTTTTTCTCTTCCCACGTAAAGCCTGCTACGAACCGACTGAAAACCTCTCCAGAAAAGTGAGAGAACAGCGGAAAATCCAAGAGCTGTACACATCACCAACTCCCAAGGAAAGCCATAAGGAAGATGGCCTGGCTTCATGTCTTCGGACAATGCTGCCACAACCCTGGGTGCTTCTTCCAGAACCACCCACTAGTATGGCTGAGAGGCAGCCCTTGGCTCCTCCATCACGCCAACACAGCTTTGGCTCTTGCCACCACAACCACAGCCTGCCCAGGCAGGCCAACACAGGCTGTGGACACTCAGGTGTTTGGTCAGGAACTCCAACCTGCACCAGGCAACGGAGCAGACCACTGTGATCCCCTTCAGGGGCTGGGCGTATGGTGGGTGGTGGGCGTATGGCGGTGGGAGCCATGATCAAAGGCTCCCAGGAGCCTTGTTGTGCTCAACTGCCCATCAGGGGAGTGTGGTCCGCTTCCCTACCCGGTGCATCCTCAAGTGCCACAGGTTTAGGTCCCTCCCACTCCAGCCAGAGAGAATTCCTCTCCATGCCACCCACCCCTTGATTTGGTTTAGGCCAGGCCAAGGCGGGGTTAGTAGGAAGATTCCATCCAGTCATAATAACATTCAGTTTGATGTCACTCAAATTCTAAAGCTGACTAAACTGTTCAAACAGCTTTTATGGCCTATATTGGTCTTTGTGTCCCTTGCCTTTTGTTTGAGTGACTCAGTCCTTTCCCTGCCCTTGTGCTCTCCTTATTTCCTACCTTCCTTCCTCCCTTCCTGGTTTTTCTCCTTTTCTTCTTCCTTCTTTTCTACCTCCCTCCATCCCTCCAACTTTGCCTTCCTCCCTTCCAACTTTCTCTCTCCCTTCCCTTCCTTCTCTTTTCTTGCAAGTGTTTGGGGTGAAAGTCCATGGCAGGCCAGCCCCAAGCTAGGCAAGGTCACTGCCACTGAGCTACAACATCCCCAGACCTGCTGCCACTTCCTATGCAAGTAATTTGAATTATCTCTAAAGAGAAACTCTCACATGAGTCTACTTTCAAAGTAATTTCAGAAGAGTTGCTAACATGGGCATAAATCAGTCATGACAAGTCATTTTTGAAAAGCACGGCACAGCTAATGTTCCTCAGAAGAAGGAGTTGAGAACTTTAGTTGGTTTTCAGGTCAGCATTTCTAGACTAGTACAAAGCCTCCTAATCCTGATCTCTCCTTAGTCCTATGATTTCTTTAAGTGTCCCCTTTGCTCCTGTTCATGGAGTCATGTGTACAGAAATTATACCTGGTTCTATTGAACTCTACTTAATTCTTTCTCACCTCTGTGCTCCTTTTGTCAAGTCACTCCTCAACACTTACTGTAACCCTTTCAATTTTTTGTCCATTTTCATTTAAAAAACTCTTTCAAAAATTGAACCATTTCGCATGCAGATACAGTCTTCTTGATCTGCTATTAATCCCCCACTACTGACATTGTAAGTTATTGAAATGTACACTTCCAGACCGTTTTCAGATTTTTGATTTCTGTATATCTATCTGTCTATCTATTTACAAACATAACATGGTATTCTGAGAGTATCGTTCTGCTTTTGGAGCTCTACATTGTGTTTTTCAGAAGCAGGCCTATTACACAGAGATGAATCCATGTTACCTAGATTGAGTTCAAACCGGAATGTGCACTCAGATTCCCATTATATTGTTCTACCTACTAATGGACAGTTCAGTTATATCCAGACCTCACCACCTCCCCCATTAAGTAAAACCCTTGTGAAGAGACATGTAGATGCCTTTATGAACATATTGATAATTTTTCATGGCAGTGTTTTCCAAAAACCAGTTAGTAAAATCAATTTATTCCTTTGCAGCCTGAAATTACCTTCATTCCAGTTTACTGGTATAAGAACCGCAGTATATCAGCAACAATTCTCCAATAGTAGTTCAGGCCGAAGTCATTCTAGATAACAATCAGTGCCGGATCCTCCATGTATTTTACACAGCCCATGACAGGGGACATCCGTCCACTCGTTTAGAACAACTGATGTTTTACGCTGGCCATTTAGGTTTATTTAAAGGATTGGTTAGAAAACAGGTGAGACAGACTGATTAGATTCAGTATGTATGTTGGCTTTGTTTTTCTAGGCCTGAATTTTTCACATTTCAATTAATTGTAGGTTAAGTAGCAGGCAGATTCTTCACTGGGCTTCAAATGTGATAAAGTTGCTTCTTATTTTTAAGAAGGCCGTTGCAATCTTGCATTTATTTTACACCTCAGTGCTTGTTTTACACACAAGCACACACGCCCACACACCACACACACCAACAAACACACAAACACATAATTAGAGCACATTTAACACTCAAATAAAGCTTTACCTACTAATTCATAACTAGGGTATTTTTTTAATAAGTATTGTGTCTTGGTCTCTACTGGGGAAACATTGTTCAATGTGAGTTCTCTGGTTTGTTGCAGGGCAGTGAATGTTCACTTGTTGGCAATGATATAGAAATGGGGAGTAAGAGTTTAAAAGTTTTTACAGTAGGTAGGCAGAGTCAGAGTATGGAATCTAACAATAAGAAATTGGGGAATTTCCTCTTTGTTTCTTCATTTCAATCTCCTAATAATTCATGTATATTTTCCAAAAGTCTCCCAGAAAACAAGGACTAGGTCAATCCACATATCAGTGAACCATAGCAGAATGCGATTCTGAATTTCATATAAACAGTCATAAAATCCAAAAGACAGGTGCTGGGGATTTGGCTCAGCACTAGAGTGCTGGCTTCACACTTTCAAAGGTCCTGAGTTGGATCCCCAACACCATGTGTGAAAGGAATGAATGAACCAATGCATGAGTGTATGATGAATGAATTAAAGGTATCAGGAGGAGGAGGAAGAGGAGGAGGAGGAGGAGGAGGAGAAATAGAAGAAGATGATGAGTAATTTGACAGAAGGGAAAAAGGGGAGGAGAGTGAGTTTAAAGTGTGGTTTCCAATTCCCAAACGTTCAATTACAGCAGACGGGATAGAGAGAGAAGATGGGAGGGCAGGAGAGGGGATATAGTAGAGGCCAGAAAAGGTAGCAGAATACAACAGTTACTAATATGGCATTTTGTAAAAACGTGGATGTGTAAACAATGTGATTGTGCAGTCTGAATATGGGGTCAAAATGGGAGTTCATAACTCACTTGAGTCTAATGTAGGAAATATGGTATCTCAAGAGCTATGTAAGGTTTTAAGCAACCAATATAAAAAAGAGGTCTTCATTTTTCTTTGTAGTTGAGATCTCCTGTTTCCCTGACATGTTGAGTTGTGTTCTCTCCTTTAGTCCTCCCATGCTCTAGTTATTCTGATATGGAAAAACTAGCTGAAATGCCCAACCAGTCTCTAAATCAGTGACACTTTTTCATTAAGCCTAAAGTCACTTTACATTTGCTACAGTCATACTAAATACACTTCTTTGTTGGGAGTTTAAAAGATATTTCCATCAGCTAGATTACAAGTACCTAGAACTCCCATTCTTGTTTATGTAAGAGTGGCTTCATCAGATTAAATGCTGTTCTCTGGAATGACATAAAATAGGAATAATTTACTCGTATGATTCCTACGTAAACCATCTTTATTTACAAAATAGTATCTTAAGGATTATTGTTTCATTGAGCTTCAATTGGAGCCAAAGTATAGTCAATTACTGAAGTAAAAGCAGTTACTCAAAAACTAAAAATGAGAGATAAGTCAAATTACATTTGAAGAGAGAGCAACAGCATGAGGTTTCTTGTTTGGTTCTGGATGTTGAGTAACAGGCTCATTTGCAGGTGGAAGGAACCCTTCAGGGAACTCACTTGTACTTTCAGAATGGGGGTGTAGAGGGCTGAATTCCAGCTCTTGGGGGAAGATTGTGAGGAAAACCCCCTCCCTGCATAGACACTTCGCATTGGAAATGGAGTGGGTGGCGGGTCAGGTGGAACATAATCTCCAGGTTCCCAGACAAGTTTCCTGGGAGAGGTGGAGGAAAAAAAGGTCCTCTTCTCATGAACTGACTCCTTGGGTCAACTGGAAGCAAGGCACCTCTGACTGGAGGGAAAGGTGCCAACACAGAGCCAGAGCCAGTTGCTTGGTTTTCAGCATGGAGAGGTGAATCAGGCACATCAGAGTCCAAAGGAGGCATATTAGGAATTCTGTGTTCTGCTGGTCCCGATGCTCTACCACAATTTGAGTAAAACCTATCTTGCCTTTGTAGAGGAAGACGTGCATCAGAAGAATATGGTTGGCCTGGCGGAGGGATCATCAGCCTGCTGGCCTGTTCCCCTGGAGGAGAGAGGGGCCCAGTCTGAGAAGGTGCTCTCTGAAAATCAGTGAACTTATGACAGCTGGATTCTCTTCCTTTACTGCTAGTCGCATGGTGCAGAGGATTCTCCAGGGCCCCTTGACCCTCCTCCTCCTCCCACTGGAGTGAAAGGTGAGAGTGTGAGTGGACCACTCTTTTCCAAATGAGGAGGTCTCCTTTCAGATGAAGGGTGACCTATTGGTGAGGGCCCATTTGGAGAAGGCTTTCTGCCCATTGCTGAGTTGGAAACATCCAGTGCATCATAGGGATCTTTTTCTACAAGTTCAAATCTAAGCTCCTTCTCAGTTAATTTTTGTCTGTTGCGTGCATTTTGTTTCCTGAAATAACTGAGGTTTCTTTCAGCAATCCGAGCTGCCAACTCACTAGCATGTGCTTCTTTCTCAGAGGAAATAATCTTCCCCAGACAGGAATGAATGGTACTCTGCAATTGTTCTTCAAGATATTGGGCTCTCTTTCTGTAGGTCTCCAGCTCTTTTATTGTATGGCTCATCTTTTCTTCGACTTTGGAAAGTTTCTCCTCTTGCTCCACACGGTAGTTTTCCTCCACTCTTAATTTCCTGTGCAGTTTCATCATATTTTCTTGATAGCGTTCCATCATGACTTTAAAGTTCTTCTGTAGGGTCTCATTCTCACTTTGCAGCTGTGCATTTTCTGACTGCAAGGATGCCTGTTCAGTCTGCAGACTTTTAAGGTGTTCTGTAAGGTCTTCCGTGGTTTTCTCCACTTCAGATGAGAAAGTACATTTTTGAATTCTTCCTCCTTCCAAGATTTCTAAGGAGGCCTTTAGCTTATCACCATAAACCAGGTTCCTCAAAGCTCCTTTGGACTCATCCTCCAAGTGAGCACCAATTTCGGGTTCACTCGTCTTTCCCAGTTCCAGGTGACCACCATCCCTTTGGGCTCCCAGGCTTGGAGAAGACCTATCCATCATCTTCAGCAAGCATTCACCCAGAGACTCCATGTGATTTTCTGTGTCCCTTAGAACTTGTTCTCCAGCTACTTTAGAGTCCTCTAATATGATTTTTGCTTTATATTGGACACCTCCTTGTTCCCTCTGTGCTTCAGCTTCTCCTTGTATTGTTGGTCTCTGCGTTTGCGGAAGTAGGGATCCTTCATTCAAAACCTCTTTGATTGCCAGCTTCAGTTCTTCCTCATTCACTTGAAAGAGTCTCCAGTTTGTTTTAGCTTCAGCTATTTGTGATCTGAGGGATTCAGATTCACCTTGGAGGGACTGTATCCTACTTGATAGGTGCACCATCGTTTCATCCTCTTGACCATGTTGAGCCTTCTGTGCTTTGAGCTCTTCTTCTAGAAAGAGCACTTCAACGCCATGGCTGGATTCGGACCTATGCAGCTTTTCGTCGGTTGCCTCCAGCTGTCGTGCTTCCCTTGAACCCTTCTCAAACCTGCAATCCTTTAAAGATGATTCTAAGCCTTCATGTTCTTTTTCAACAAGGCTCACTTTTTCAAGAAGTCCACATTTTGCCTCAATAAGTCCAGCAAGATTTAGAGCCAGCCTTTTTTCTCTTCCCACGTAAAGCCTGCTACGAACCGACTGAAAACCTCTCCAGAAAAGTGAGAGAACAGCGGAAAATCCAAGAGCTGTACACATCACCAACTCCCAAGGAAAGCCATAAGGAAGATGGCCTGGCTTCATGTCTTCGGACAATGCTGCCACAACCCTGGGTGCTTCTTCCAGAACCACCCACTAGTATGGCTGAGAGGCAGCCCTTGGCTCCTCCATCACGCCAACACAGCTTTGGCTCTTGCCACCACAACCACAGCCTGCCCAGGCAGGCCAACACAGGCTGTGGACACTCAGGTGTTTGGTCAGGAACTCCAACCTGCACCAGGCAACGGAGCAGACCACTGTGATCCCCTTCAGGGGCTGGGCGTATGGTGGGTGGTGGGCGTATGGCGGTGGGAGCCATGATCAAAGGCTCCCAGGAGCCTTGTTGTGCTCAACTGCCCATCAGGGGAGTGTGGTCCGCTTCCCTACCCGGTGCATCCTCAAGTGCCACAGGTTTAGGTCCCTCCCACTCCAGCCAGAGAGAATTCCTCTCCATGCCACCCACCCCTTGATTTGGTTTAGGCCAGGCCAAGGCGGGGTTAGTAGGAAGATTCCATCCAGTCATAATAACATTCAGTTTGATGTCACTCAAATTCTAAAGCTGACTAAACTGTTCAAACAGCTTTTATGGCCTATATTGGTCTTTGTGTCCCTTGCCTTTTGTTTGAGTGACTCAGTCCTTTCCCTGCCCTTGTGCTCTCCCTATTTCCTACCTTCCTTCCTCCCTTCCTGGTTTTTCTCCTTTTCTTCTTCCTTCTTTTCTACCTCCCTCCATCCCTCCAACTTTGCCTTCCTCCCTTCCAACTTTCTCTCTCCCTTCCCTTCCTTCTCTTTTCTTGCAAGTGTTTGGGGTGAAAGTCCATGGCAGGCCAGCCCCAAGCTAGGCAAGGTCACTGCCACTGAGCTACAACATCCCCAGACCTGCTGCCACTTCCTATGCAAGTAATTTGAATTATCTCTAAAGAGAAACTCTCACATGAGTCTACTTTCAAAGTAATTTCAGAAGAGTTGCTAACATGGGCATAAATCAGTCATGACAAGTCATTTTTGAAAAGCACGGCACAGCTAATGTTCCTCAGAAGAAGGAGTTGAGAACTTTAGTTGGTTTTCAGGTCAGCATTTCTAGACTAGTACAAAGCCTCCTAATCCTGATCTCTCCTTAGTCCTATGATTTCTTTAAGTGTCCCCTTTGCTCCTGTTCATGGAGTCATGTGTACAGAAATTATACCTGGTTCTATTGAACTCTACTTAATTCTTTCTCACCTCTGTGCTCCTTTTGTCAAGTCACTCCTCAACACTTACTGTAACCCTTTCAATTTTTTGTCCATTTTCATTTAAAAAACTCTTTCAAAAATTGAACCATTTCGCATGCAGATACAGTCTTCTTGATCTGCTATTAATCCCCCACTACTGACATTGTAAGTTATTGAAATGTACACTTCCAGACCGTTTTCAGATTTTTGATTTCTGTATATCTATCTGTCTATCTATTTACAAACATAACATGGTATTCTGAGAGTATCGTTCTGCTTTTGGAGCTGTACATTGTGTTTTTCAGAAGCAGGCCTATTACACAGAGATGAATCCATGTTACCTAGATTGAGTTCAAACCGGAATGTGCACTCAGATTCCCATTATATTGTTCTACCTACTAATGGACAGTTCAGTTATATCCAGACCTCACCACCTCCCCCATTAAGTAAAACCCTTGTGAAGAGACATGTAGATGCCTTTATGAACATATTGATAATTTTTCATGGCAGTGTTTTCCAAAAACCAGTTAGTAAAATCAATTTATTCCTTTGCAGCCTGAAATTACCTTCATTCCAGTTTACTGGTATAAGAACCGCAGTATATCAGCAACAATTCTCCAATAGTAGTTCAGGCAGAAGTCATTCTAGATAACAATCAGTGCCGGATCCTCCATGTATTTTACACAGCCCATGACAGGGGACATCCGTCCACTCGTTTAGAACAACTGATGTTTTACGCTGGCCATTTAGGTTTATTTAAAGGATTGGTTAGAAAACAGGTGAGACAGACTGATTAGATTCAGTATGTATGTTGGCTTTGTTTTTCTAGGCCTGAATTTTTCACATTTGAATTAATTGTAGGTTAAGTAGCAGGCAGATTCTTCACTGGGCTTCAAATGTGATAAAGTTGCTTCTTATTTTTAAGAAGGCCGTTGCAATCCTGCATTTATTTTACACCTCAGTGCTTGTTTTACACACAAGCACACACGCCCACACACCACACACACCAACAAACACACAAACACATAATTAGAGCACATTTAACACTCAAATAAAGCTTTACCTACTAATTCATAACTAGGGTATTTTTTTAATAAGTATTGTGTCTTGGTCTCTACTGGGGAAACATTGTTCAATGTGAGTTCTCTGGTTTGTTGCAGGGCAGTGAATGTTCACTTGTTGGCAATGATATAGAAATGGGGAGTAAGAGTTTAAAAGTTTTTACAGTAGGTAGGCAGAGTCAGAGTATGGAATCTAACAATAAGAAATTGGGGAATTTCCTCTTTGTTTCTTCATTTCAATCTCCTAATAATTCATGTATATTTTCCAAAAGTCTCCCAGAAAACAAGGACTAGGTCATTCCACATATCAGTGAACCATAGCAGAATGCGATTCTGAATTTCATATAAACAGTCATAAAATCCAAAAGACAGGTGCTGGGGTTTTGGCTCAGCACTAGAGTGCTGGCTTCACACTTTCAAAGGTCCTGAGTTGGATCCCCAACACCATGTGTGAAAGGAATGAATGAACCAATGCATGAGTGTATGATGAATGAATTAAAGGTATCAGGAGGAGGAGGAAGAGGAGGATGAGGAGGAGGAGGAGAAATAGAAGAAGATGATGAGTAATTTGACAGAAGGGAAAAAGGGGAGGAGAGTGAGTTTAAAGTGTGGTTTCCAATTCCCAAACGTTGAATTACAGCAGACGGGATAGAGAGAGAAGATGGGAGGGCAGGAGAGGGGGTATAGTAGAGGCCAGAAAAGGTAGCAGAATACAACTGTTACTAATATGGCATTTTGTAAAAACGTGGATGTGTAAACAATGAAAATGTTTTTCTAGGCCTGAATTTTTCACATTTCAATTAATTGTAGGTTAAGCATCAGGCAGATTCCTCACTGGGCTTCAAATGTGATAAAGTTGCTTCTTATTTTTAAGAAGGCCGTTGCAATCCTGCATTTATTTTACACCTCAGTGCTTGTTTTACACACAAGCACACACGCCCACACACCACACACACCAACAAACACACAAACACATAATTAGAGCACATTTAACACTCAAATAAAGCTTTACCTACTAATTCATAACTAGGGTATTTTTTTAATAAGTATTGTGTCTTGGTCTCTACTGGGGAAACATTGTTCAATGTGAGTTCTCTGGTTTGTTGTAGGGCAGTGAATGTTCACTTGTTGGCAATGATATAGAAATGGGGAGTAAGAGTTTAAAAGTTTTTACAGTAGGTAGGCAGAGTCAGAGTATGGAATCTAACAATAAGAAATTGGGGAATTTCCTCTTTGTTTCTCCATTTCAATCTCCTAATAATTCATGTATATTTTCCAAAAGTCTCCCAGAAAACAAGGACTAGGTCAATCCACATATCAGTGAACCATAGCAGAATGCGATTCTGAATTTCATATAAACAGTCATAAAATCCAAAAGACAGGTGCTGGGGTTTTGGCTCAGCACTAGAGTGCTGGCTTCACACTTTCAAAGGTCCTGAGTTGGATCCCCAACACCATGTGTGAAAGGAATGAATGAACCAATGCATGAGTGTATGATGAATGAATTAAAGGTATCAGGAGGAGGAGGAAGAGGAGGAGGAGGAGGAGAAATAGAAGAAGATGATGAGTAATTTGACAGAAGGGAAAAAGGGGAGGAGAGTGAGTTTAAAGTGTGGTTTCCAATTCTCAAACGTTCAATTACAGCAGACGGGATAGAGAGAGAAGATGGGAGGGCAGGAGAGGGGATATAGTAGAGGCCAGAAAAGGTAGTAGAATACAACAGTTACTAATATGGCATTTTGTAAAAACGTGGATGTGTAAACAATGTGATTGTGCAATCTGAATATGGGGTCAAAATGGGAGTTCATAACTCACTTGAGTCTAATGTAGGAAATATGGTATCTCAAGAGCTATGTAAGGTTTTAAGCAACCAATATAAAAAAGAGGTCTTCATTTTTCTTTGTAGTTGAGATCTCCTGTTTCCGTGACATGTTTAGTTGTGTTCTCTCCTTTAGTCCTCCTATGCTCTAGTTATTCTGATATGGAAAAACTAGCTGAAATGCCCAACCAGTCTCTAAATCAGTGACACTTTTTCATTAAGCCTAAAGTCACTTTACATTTGCTACAGTCATACTAAATACACTTCTTTGTTGGGAGTTTAAAAGATATTTCCATCAGCTAGATTACAAGTACCTAGAACTCCCATTCTTGTTTATGTAAGAGTGGCTTCATCAGATTAAATGCTGTTCTCTGGAATGACATAAAATAGGAATAATTTACTCGTAAGATTCCTACGTAAACTATCTTTATTTACAAAAGAGTATCTTAAGGATTATTGTTTCATTGAGCTTCAATTGGAGCCAAAGTATAGTCAATTACTGAAGTAAAAGCAGTTACTCAAAAACTAAAAATGAGAGATAAGTCAAATTACATTTGAAGAGAGAGCAACAGCATGAGGTTTCTTGTTTGGTTCTGGATGTTGAGTAACAGGCTCATTTGCAGGTGGAAGGAACCCTTCAGGGAACTCACTTGTACTTTCAGAATGGGGGTGTAGAGGGCTGAATTCCAGCTCTTGGGGGAAGATTGTGAGGAAAACCCCCTCCCTGCATAGACACTTCGCATTGGAAATGGAGTGGGTGGCGGGTCAGGTGGAACATAATCTCCAGGTTCCCAGACAAGTTTCCTGGGAGAGGTGGAGGAAAAAAAAGGTCCTCTTCTCATGAACTGACTCCTTGGGTCAACTGGAAGCAAGGCACCTCTGACTGGAGGGAAAGGTGCCAACACAGAGCCAGAGCCAGTTGCTTGGTTTTCAGCATGGAGAGGTGAATCAGGCACATCAGAGTCCAAAGGAGGCATATTAGGAATTCTGTGTTCTGCTGGTCCCGATGCTCTACCACAATTTGAGTAAAACCTATCTTGCCTTTGTAGAGGAAGACGTGCATCAGAAGAATATGGTTGGCCTGGCGGAGGGATCATCAGCCTGCTGGCCTGTTCCCCTGGAGGAGAGAGGGGGGCCCAGTCTGAGAAGGTGCTCTCTGAAAATCAGTGAACTTATGACAGCTGGATTCTCTTCCTTTACTGCTAGTCGCATGGTGCAGAGGATTCTCCAGGGCCCCTTGACCCTCCTCCTCCTCCCACTGGAGTGAAAGGTGAGAGTGTGAGTGGACCACTCTTTTCCAAATGAGGAGGTCTCCTTTCAGATGAAGGGTGACCTATTGGTGAGGGCCCATTTGGAGAAGGCTTTCTGCCCATTGCTGAGTTGGAAACATCCAGTGCATCATAGGGATCTTTTTCTACAAGTTCAAATCTAAGCTCCTTCTCAGTTAATTTTTGTCTGTTGCGTGCATTTTGTTTCCTGAAATAACTGAGGTTTCTTTCAGCAATCCGAGCTGCCAACTCACTAGCATGTGCTTCTTTCTCAGAGGAAATAATCTTCCCCAGACAGGAATGAATGGTACTCTGCAATTGTTCTTCAAGATATTGGGCTCTCTTTCTGTAGGTCTCCAGCACTTTTATTGTATGGCTCATCTTTTCTTCGACTTTGGAAAGTTTCTCCTCTTGCTCCACATAGTAGTTTTCCTCCACTCTTAATTTCCTGTGCAGTTTCATCATATTTTCTTGATAGCGTTCCATCATGACTTTAAAGTTCTTCTGTAGGGTCTCATTCTCACTTTGCAGCTGTGCATTTTCTGACTGCAAGGATGCCTGTTCAGTCTGCAGACTTTTAAGGTGTTCTGTAAGGTCTTCCGTGGTTTTCTCCACTTCAGATGAGAAAGTACATTTTTGAATTCTTCCTCCTTCCAAGATTTCTAAGGAGGCCTTTAGCTTATCACCATAAACCAGGTTCCTCAAAGCTCCTTTGGACTCATCCTCCAAGTGAGCACCAATTTCGGGTTCACTCGTCTTTCCCAGTTCCAGGTGACCACCATCCCTTTGGGCTCCCAGGCTTGGAGAAGACCTATCCATCATCTTCAGCAAGCATTCACCCAGAGACTCCATGTGATTTTCTGTGTCCCTTAGAACTTGTTCTCCAGCTACTTTAGAGTCCTCTAATATGATTTTTGCTTTATATTGGACACCTCCTTGTTCCCTCTGTGCTTCAGCTTCTCCTTGTATTGTTGGTCTCTGCGTTTGCGGAAGTAGGGATCCTTCATTCAAAACCTCTTTGATTGCCAGCTTCAGTTCTTCCTCATTCACTTGAAAGAGTCTCCAGTTTGTTTTAGCTTCAGCTATTTGTGATCTGAGGGATTCAGATTCACCTTGGAGGGACTGTATCCTTCTTGATAGGTGCGCCATCGTTTCATCCTCTTGACCATGTTGAGCCTTCTGTGCTTTGAGCTCTTCTTCTAGAAAGAGCACTTCAACGCCATGGCTGGATTCGGACCTATGCAGCTTTTCGTCGGTTGCCTCCAGCTGTCGTGCTTCCCTTGAACCCTTCTCAAACCTGCAATCCTTTAAAGGTGATTCTAAGCCTTCATGTTCTTTTTCAACAAGGCTCACTTTTTCAAGAAGTCCACATTTTGCCTCAATAAGTCCAGCAAGATTTAGAGCCAGCCTTTTTTCTCTTCCCACGTAAAGCCTGCTACGAACCGACTGAAAACCTCTTCAGAAAAGTGAGAGAACAGCGGAAAATCCAAGAGCTGTACACATCACCAACTCCCAAGGAAAGCCATAAGGAAGATGGCCTGGCTTCATGTCTTCGGACAATGCTGCCACAACCCTGGGTGCTTCTTCCAGAACCACCCACTAGTATGGCTGAGAGGCAGCCCTTGGCTCCTCCATCACGCCAACACAGCTTTGGCTCTTGCCACCACAACCACAGCCTGCCCAGGCAGGCCAACACAGGCTGTGGACACTCAGGTGTTTGGTCAGGAACTCCAACCTGCACCAGGCAACGGAGCAGACCACTGTGATCCCCTTCAGGGGCTGGGCGTATGGTGGGTGGTGGGCGTATGGCGGTGGGAGCCATGATCAAAGGCTCCCAGGAGCCTTGTTGTGCTCAAATGCCCATCAGGGCAGTCTTGTCCGCTTCCCTACCCGGTGCATCCTCAAGTGCCACAGGTTTAGGTCCCTCCCACTCCAGCCAGAGAGAATTCCTCTCCATGCCACCCACCCCTTGATTTAGGCCAGGCCAAGGCGGGGTTAGTAGGAAGATTCCATCCAGTCATAATAACATTCAGTTTGATGTCACTCAAATTCTAAAGCTGACTAAACTGTTCAAACAGATTTTATGGCCTATATTGGTCTTTGTGTCCCTTGCCTTTTGTTTGAGTGACTCAGTCCTTTCCCTGCCCTTGTGCTCTCCCTATTTCCTACCTTCCTTCCTCCCTTCCTGGTTTTTCTCCTTTTCTTCTTCCTTCTTTTCTACCTCCCTCCATCCCTCCAAGTTTGCCTTCCTCCCTTCCAACTTTCTCTCTCCCTTCCCTTCCTTCTCTTTTCTTGCAAGTGTTTGGGGTGAAAGTCCATGGCAGGCCAGCCCCAAGCTAGGCAAGGTCACTGCCACTGAGCTACAACATCCCCAGACCTGCTGCCACTTCCTATGCAAGTAATTTGAATTATCTCTAAAGAGAAACTCTCACATGAGTCTACTTTCAAAGTAATTTCAGAAGAGTTGCTAACATGGGCATAAATCAGTCATGACAAGTCATTTTTGAAAAGCACGGCACAGCTAATGTTCCTCAGAAGAAGGAGTTGAGAACTTTAGTTGGTTTTCAGGTCAGCATTTCTAGACTAGTACAAAGCCTCCTAATCCTGATCTCTCCTTAGTCCTATGATTTCTTTAAGTGTCCCCTTTGCTCCTGTTCATGGAGTCATGTGTACAGAAATTATACCTGGTTCTATTGAACTCTACTTAATTCTTTCTCACCTCTGTGCTCCTTTTGTCAAGTCACTCCTCAACACTTACTGTAACCCTTTCAATTTTTTGTCCATTTTCATTTAAAAAACTCTTTCAAAAATTGAACCATTTCGCATGCAGATACAGTCTTCTTGATCTGCTATTAATCCCCCACTACTGACATTGTAAGTTATTGAAATGTACACTTCCAGACCGTTTTCAGATTTTTGATTTCTGTATATCTATCTGTCTATCTATTTACAAACATAACATGGTATTCTGAGAGTATCGTTCTGCTTTTGGAGCTCTACATTGTGTTTTTCAGAAGCAGGCCTATTACACAGAGATGAATCCATGTTACCTAGATTGAGTTCAAACCGGAATGTGCACTCAGATTCCCATTATATTGTTCTACCTACTAATGGACAGTTCAGTTATATCCAGACCTCACCACCTCCCCCATTAAGTAAAACCCTTGTGAAGAGACATGTAGATGCCTTTATGAACATATTGATAATTTTTCATGGCAGTGTTTTCCAAAAACCAGTTAGTAAAATCAATTTATTCCTTTGCAGCCTGAAATTACCTTCATTCCAGTTTACTGGTATAAGAACCGCAGTATATCAGCAACAATTCTCCAATAGTAGTTCAGGCAGAAGTCATTCTAGATAACAATCAGTGCCGGATCCTCCATGTATTTTACACAGCCCATGACAGGGGACATCCGTCCACTCGTTTAGAACAACTGATGTTTTACGCTGGCCATTTAGGTTTATTTAAAGGATTGGTTAGAAAACAGGTGAGACAGACTGATTAGATTCAGTATGTATGTTGGCTTTGTTTTTCTAGGCCTGAATTTTTCACATTTCAATTAATTGTAGGTTAAGTAGCAGGCAGATTCTTCACTGGGCTTCAAATGTGATAAAGTTGCTTCTTATTTTTAAGAAGGCCGTTGCAATCCTGCATTTATTTTACACCTCAGTGCTTGTTTTACACACAAGCACACACGCCCACACACCACACACACCAACAAACACACAAACACATAATTAGAGCACATTTAACACTCAAATAAAGCTTTACCTACTAATTCATAACTAGGGTATTTTTTTAATAAGTATTGTGTCTTGGTCTCTACTGGGGAAACATTGTTCAATGTGAGTTCTCTGGTTTGTTGTAGGGCAGTGAATGTTCACTTTCTGGCAATGATATAGAAATGGGGAGTAAGAGTTTAAAAGTTTTTACAGTAGGTAGGCAGAGTCAGAGTATGGAATCTAACAATAAGAAATTGGGGAATTTCCTCTTTGTTTCTCCATTTCAATCTCCTAATAATTCATGTATATTTTCCAAAAGTCTCCCAGAAAACAAGGACTAGGTCAATCCACATATCAGTGAACCATAGCAGAATGCGATTCTGAATTTCATATAAACAGTCATAAAATCCAAAAGACAGGTGCTGGGGTTTTGGCTCAGCACTAGAGTGCTGGCTTCACACTTTCAAAGGTCCTGAGTTGGATCCCCAACACCATGTGTGAAAGGAATGAATGAACCAATGCATGAGTGTATGATGAATGAATTAAAGGTATCAGGAGGAGGAGGAAGAGGAGGAGGAGGAGGAGAAATAGAAGAAGATGATGAGTAATTTGACAGAAGGGAAAAAGGGGAGGAGAGTGAGTTTAAAGTGTGGTTTCCAATTCTCAAACGTTCAATTACAGCAGACGGGATAGAGAGAGAAGATGGGAGGGCAGGAGAGGGGATATAGTAGAGGCCAGAAAAGGTAGTAGAATACAACAGTTACTAATATGGCATTTTGTAAAAACGTGGATGTGTAAACAATGTGATTGTGCAATCTGAATATGGGGTCAAAATGGGAGTTCATAACTCACTTGAGTCTAATGTAGGAAATATGGTATCTCAAGAGCTATGTAAGGTTTTAAGCAACCAATATAAAAAAGAGGTCTTCATTTTTCTTTGTAGTTGAGATCTCCTGTTTCCCTGACATGTTTAGTTGTGTTCTCTCCTTTAGTCCTCCCATGCTCTAGTTATTCTGATATGGAAAAACTAGCTGAAATGCCCAACCAGTCTCTAAATCAGTGACACTTTTTCATTAAGCCTAAAGTCACTTTACATTTGCTACAGTCATACTAAATACACTTCTTTGTTGGGAGTTTAAAAGATATTTCCATCAGCTAGATTACAAGTACCTAGAACTCCCATTCTTGTTTATGTAAGAGTGGCTTCATCAGATTAAATGCTGTTCTCTGGAATGACATAAAATAGGAATAATTTACTCGTAAGATTCCTACGTAAACCATCTTTATTTACAAAATAGTATCTTAAGGATTATTGTTTCATTGAGCTTCAATTGGAGCCAAAGTATAGTCAATTACTGAAGTAAAAGCAGTTACTTAAAAACTAAAAATGAGAGATAAGTCAAATTACATTTGAAGAGAGAGCAACAGCATGAGGTTTCTTGTTTGGTTCTGGATGTTGAGTAACAGGCTCATTTGCAGGTGGAAGGAACCCTTCAGGGAACTCACTTGTACTTTCAGAATGGGGGGTGTAGAGGGCTGAATTCCAGCTCTTGGGGGAAGATTGTGAGGAAAACCCCCTCCCTGCATAGACACTTCGCATTGGAAATGGAGTGGGTGGCGGGTCAGGTGGAACATAATCTCCAGGTTCCCAGACAAGTTTCCTGGGAGAGGTGGAGGAAAAAAAAGGTCCTCTTCTCATGAACTGACTCCTTGGGTCAACTGGAAGCAAGGCACCTCTGACTGGAGGGAAAGGTGCCAACACAGAGCCAGAGCCAGTTGCTTGGTTTTCAGCATGGAGAGGTGAATCAGGCACATCAGAGTCCAAAGGAGGCATATTAGGAATTCTGTGTTCTGCTGGTCCCGATGCTCTACCACAACTTGAGTAAAACCTATCTTGCCTTTGTAGAGGAAGACGTGCATCAGAAGAATATGGTTGGCCTGGCGGAGGGATCATCAGCCTGCTGGCCTGTTCCCCTGGAGGAGAGAGGGGCCCAGTCTGAGAAGGTGCTCTCTGAAAATCAGTGAACTTATGACAGCTGGATTCTCTTCCTTTACTGCTAGTCGCATGGTGCAGAGGATTCTCCAGGGCCCCTTGACCCTCCTCCTCCTCCCACTGGAGTGAAAGGTGAGAGTGTGAGTGGACCACTCTTTTCCAAATGAGGAGGTCTCCTTTCAGATGAAGGGTGACCTATTGGTGAGGGCCCATTTGGAGAAGGCTTTCTGCCCATTGCTGAGTTGGAAACATCCAGTGCATCATAGGGATCTTTTTCTACAAGTTCAAATCTAAGCTCCTTCTCAGTTAATTTTTGTCTGTTGCGTGCATTTTGTTTCCTGAAATAACTGAGGTTTCTTTCAGCAATCCGAGCTGCCAACTCACTAGAATGTGCTTCTTTCTCAGAGGAAATAATCTTCCCCAGACAGGAATGAATGGTACTCTGCAATTGTTCTTCAAGATATTGGGCTCTCTTTCTGTAGGTCTCCAGCTCTTTTATTGTATGGCTCATCTTTTCTTCGACTTTGGAAAGTTTCTCCTCTTGCTCCACATAGTAGTTTTCCTCCACTCTTAATTTCCTGTGCAGTTTCATCATATTTTCTTGATAGCGTTCCATCATGACTTTAAAGTTCTTCTGTAGGGTCTCATTCTCACTTTGCAGCTGTGCATTTTCTGACTGCAAGGATGCCTGTTCAGACTGCAGACTTTTAAGGTGTTCTGTAAGGTCTTCCGTGGTTTTCTCCACTTCAGATGAGAAAGTACATTTTTGAATTCTTCCTCCTTCCAAGATTTCTAAGGAGGCCTTTAGCTTATCACCATAAACCAGGTTCCTCAAAGCTCCTTTGGACTCATCCTCCAAGTGAGCACCAATTTCGGGTTCACTCGTCTTTCCCAGTTCCAGGTGACCACCATCCCTTTGGGCTCCCAGGCTTGGAGAAGACCTATCCATCATCTTCAGCAAGCATTCACCCAGAGACTCCATGTGATTTTCTGTGTCCCTTAGAACTTGTTCTCCAGCTACTTTAGAGTCCTCTAATATGATTTTTGCTTTATATTGGACACCTCCTTGTTCCCTCTGTGCTTCAGCTTCTCCTTGTATTGTTGGTCTCTGCGTTTGCGGAAGTAGGGATCCTTCATTCAAAACCTCTTTGATTGCCAGCTTCAGTTCTTCCTCATTCACTTGAAAGAGTCTCCAGTTTGTTTTAGCTTCAGCTATTTGTGATCTGAGGGATTCAGATTCACCTTGGAGGGACTGTATCCTACTTGATAGGTGCACCATCGTTTCATCCTCTTGACCATGTTGAGCCTTCTGTGCTTTGAGCTCTTCTTCTAGAAAGAGCACTTCAACGCCATGGCTGGATTCGGACCTATGCAGCTTTTCGTCGGTTGCCTCCAGCTGTCGTGCTTCCCTTGAACCCTTCTCAAACCTGCAATCCTTTAAAGATGATTCTAAGCCTTCATGTTCTTTTTCAACAAGGCTCACTTTTTCAAGAAGTCCACATTTTGCCTCAATAAGTCCAGCAAGATTTAGAGCCAGCCTTTTTTCTCTTCCCACGTAAAGCCTGCTACGAACCGACTGAAAACCTCTCCAGAAAAGTGAGAGAACAGCGGAAAATCCAAGAGCTGTACACATCACCAACTCCCAAGGAAAGCCATAAGGAAGATGGCCTGGCTTCATGTCTTCGGACAATGCTGCCACAACCCTGGGTGCTTCTTCCAGAACCACCCACTAGTATGGCTGAGAGGCAGCCCTTGGCTCCTCCATCACGCCAACACAGCTTTGGCTCTTGCCACCACAACCACAGCCTGCCCAGGCAGGCCAACACAGGCTGTGGACACTCAGGTGTTTGGTCAGGAACTCCAACCTGCACCAGGCAACGGAGCAGACCACTGTGATCCCCTTCAGGGGCTGGGCGTATGGTGGGTGGTGGGCGTATGGCGGTGGGAGCCATGATCAAAGGCTCCCAGGAGCCTTGTTGTGCTCAACTGCCCATCAGGGAAGTGTGGTCCGCTTCCCTACCCGGTGCATCCTCAAGTGCCACAGGTTTAGGTCCCTCCCACTCCAGCCAGAGAGAATTCCTCTCCATGCCACCCACCCCTTGATTTGGTTTAGGCCAGGCCAAGGCGGGGTTAGTAGGAAGATTCCATCCAGTCATAATAACATTCAGTTTGATGTCACTCCAATTCTAAAGCTGACTAAACTGTTCAAACAGCTTTTATGGCCGATATTTGTCTTTGTGTCCCTTGCCTTTTGTTTGAGTGATTCAGTCCTTTCCCTGCCCTTGTGCTCTCCCTATTTCCTACCTTCCTTCCTCCCTTCCTGGTTTTTCTCCTTTTCTTCTTCCTTCTTTTCTACCTCCCTCCATCCCTCCAACTTTGCCTTCCTCCCTTCCAACTTTCTCTCTCCCTTCCCTTCCTTCTCTTTTCTTGCAAGTGTTTGGGGTGAAAGTCCATGGCAGGCCAGCCCCAAGCTAGGCAAGGTCACTGCCACTGAGCTACAACATCCCCAGACCTGCTGCCACTTCCTATGCAAGTAATTTGAATTATCTCTAAAGAGAAACTCTCACATGAGTCTACTTTCAAAGTAATTTCAGAAGAGTTGCTAACATGGGCATAAATCAGTCATGACAAGTCATTTTTGAAAAGCACGGCACAGCTAATGTTCCTCAGAAGAAGGAGTTGAGAACTTTAGTTGGTTTTCAGGTCAGCATTTCTAGACTAGTACAAAGCCTCCTAATCCTGATCTCTCCTTAGTCCTATGATTTCTTTAAGTGTCCCCTTTGCTCCTGTTCATGGAGTCATGTGTACAGAAATTATACCTGGTTCTATTGAACTCTACTTAATTCTTTCTCACCTCTGTGCTCCTTTTGTCAAGTCACTCCTCAACACTTACTGTAACCCTTTCAATTTTTTGTCCATTTTCATTTAAAAAACTCTTTCAAAAATTGAACCATTTCGCATGCAGATACAGTCTTCTTGATCTGCTATTAATCCCCCACTACTGACATTGTAAGTTATTGAAATGTACACTTCCAGACCGTTTTCAGATTTTTGATTTCTGTATATCTATCTGTCTATCTATTTACAAACATAACATGGTATTCTGAGAGTATCGTTCTGCTTTTGGAGCTCTACATTGTGTTTTTCAGAAGCAGGCCTATTACACAGAGATGAATCCATGTTACCTAGATTGAGTTCAAACCGGAATGTGCACTCAGATTCCCATTATATTGTTCTACCTACTAATGGACAGTTCAGTTATATCCAGACCTCACCACCTCCCCCATTAAGTAAAACCCTTGTGAAGAGACATGTAGATGCCTTTATGAACATATTGATAATTTTTCATGGCAGTGTTTTCCAAAAACCAGTTAGTAAAATCAATTTATTCCTTTGCAGCCTGAAATTACCTTCATTCCAGTTTACTGGTATAAGAACCGCAGTATATCAGCAACAATTCTCCAATAGTAGTTCAGGCCGAAGTCATTCTAGATAACAATCAGTGCCGGATCCTCCATGTATTTTACACAGCCCATGACAGGGGACATCCGTCCACTCGTTTAGAACAACTGATGTTTTACGCTGGCCATTTAGGTTTATTTAAAGGATTGGTTAGAAAACAGGTGAGACAGACTGATTAGATTCAGTATGTATGTTGGCTTTGTTTTTCTAGGCCTGAATTTTTCACATTTCAATTAATTGTAGGTTAAGTAGCAGGCAGATTCTTCACTGGGCTTCAAATGTGATAAAGTTGCTTCTTATTTTTAAGAAGGCCGTTGCAATCCTGCATTTATTTTACACCTCACTGCTTGTTTTACACACAAGCACACACGCCCACACACCACACACACCAACAAACACACAAACACATAATTAGAGCACATTTAACACTCAAATAAAGCTTTACCTACTAATTCATAACTAGGGTATTTTTTTAATAAGTATTGTGTCTTGGTCTCTACTGGGGAAACATTGTTCAATGTGAGTTCTCTGGTTTGTTGCAGGGCAGTGAATGTTCACTTGTTGGCAATGATATAGAAATGGGGAGTAAGAGTTTAAAAGTTTTTACAGTAGGTAGGCAGAGTCAGAGTATGGAATCTAACAATAAGAAATTGGGGAATTTCCTCTTTGTTTCTTCATTTCAATCTCCTAATAATTCATGTATATTTTCCAAAAGTCTCCCAGAAAACAAGGACTAGGTCAATCCACATATCAGTGAACCATAGCAGAATGCGATTCTGAATTTCATATAAACAGTCATAAAATCCAAAAGACAGGTGCTGGGGTTTTGGCTCAGCACTAGAGTGCTGGCTTCACACTTTCAAAGGTCCTGAGTTGGATCCCCAACACCATGTGTGAAAGGAATGAATGAACCAATGCATGAGTGTATGATGAATGAATTAAAGGTATCAGGAGGAGGAGGAAGAGGAGGATGAGGAGGAGGAGGAGAAATAGAAGAAGATGATGAGTAATTTGACAGAAGGGAAAAAGGGGAGGAGAGTGAGTTTAAAGTGTGGTTTCCAATTCCCAAACGTTGAATTACAGCAGACGGGATAGAGAGAGAAGATGGGAGTGCAGGAGAGGGGGTATAGTAGAGGTCAGAAAAGGTAGCAGAAAACAACTGTTACTAATATGGCATTTTGTAAAAACGTGGATGTGTAAACAATGAAAATGTTTTTCTAGGCCTGAATTTTTCACATTTCAATTAATTGTAGGTTAAGCATCAGGCAGATTCCTCACTGGGCTTCAAATGTGATAAAGTTGCTTCTTATTTTTAAGAAGGCCGTTGCAATCCTGCATTTATTTTACACCTCAGTGCTTGTTTTACACACAAGCACACACGCCCACACACCACACACACCAACAAACACACAAACACATAATTAGAGCACATTTAACACTCAAATAAAGCTTTACCTACTAATTCATAACTAGGGTATTTTTTTAATAAGTATTGTGTCTTGGTCTCTACTGGGGAAACATTGTTCAATGTGAGTTCTCTGGTTTGTTGTAGGGCAGTGAATGTTCACTTGTTGGCAATGATATAGAAATGGGGAGTAAGAGTTTAAAAGTTTTTACAGTAGGTAGGCAGAGTCAGAGTATGGAATCTAACAATAAGAAATTGGGGAATTTCCTCTTTGTTTCTCCATTTCAATCTCCTAATAATTCATGTATATTTTCCAAAAGTCTCCCAGAAAACAACGACTAGGTCAATCCACATATCAGTGAACCATAGCAGAATGCGATTCTGAATTTCATATAAACAGTCATAAAATCCAAAAGACAGGTGCTGGGGTTTTGGCTCAGCACTAGAGTGCTGGCTTCACACTTTCAAAGGTCCTGAGTTGGATCCCCAACACCATGTGTGAAAGGAATGAATGAACCAATGCATGAGTGTATGATGAATGAATTAAAGGTATCAGGAGGAGGAGGAAGAGGAGGAGGAGGAGGAGAAATAGAAGAAGATGATGAGTAATTTGACAGAAGGGAAAAAGGGGAGGAGAGTGAGTTTAAAGTGTGGTTTCCAATTCTCAAACGTTCAATTACAGCAGACGGGATAGAGAGAGAAGATGGGAGGGCAGGAGAGGGGATATAGTAGAGGCCAGAAAAGGTAGTAGAATACAACAGTTACTAATATGGCATTTTGTAAAAACGTGGATGTGTAAACAATGTGATTGTGCAATCTGAATATGGGGTCAAAATGGGAGTTCATAACTCACTTGAGTCTAATGTAGGAAATATGGTATCTCAAGAGCTATGTAAGGTTTTAAGCAACCAATATAAAAAAGAGGTCTTCATTTTTCTTTGTAGTTGAGATCTCCTGTTTCCCTGACATGTTTAGTTGTGTTCTCTCCTTTAGTCCTCCCATGCTCTAGTTATTCTGATATGGAAAAACTAGCTGAAATGCCCAACCAGTCTCTAAATCAGTGACACTTTTTCATTAAGCCTAAAGTCACTTTACATTTGCTACAGTCATACTAAATACACTTCTTTGTTGGGAGTTTAAAAGATATTTCCATCAGCTAGATTACAAGTACCTAGAACTCCCATTCTTGTTTATGTAAGAGTGGCTTCATCAGATTAAATGCTGTTCTCTGGAATGACATAAAATAGGAATAATTTACTCGTAAGATTCCTACGTAAACTATCTTTATTTACAAAAGAGTATCTTAAGGATTATTGTTTCATTGAGCTTCAATTGGAGCCAAAGTATAGTCAATTACTGAAGTAAAAGCAGTTACTCAAAAACTAAAAATGAGAGATAAGTCAAATTACATTTGAAGAGAGAGCAACAGCATGAGGTTTCTTGTTTGGTTCTGGATGTTGAGTAACAGGCTCATTTGCAGGTGGAAGGAACCCTTCAGGGAACTCACTTGTACTTTCAGAATGGGGGTGTAGAGGGCTGAATTCCAGCTCTTGGGGGAAGATTGTGAGGAAAACCCCCTCCCTGCATAGACACTTCGCATTGGAAATGGAGTGGGTGGCGGGTCAGGTGGAACATAATCTCCAGGTTCCCAGACAAGTTTCCTGGGAGAGGTGGAGGAAAAAAAAGGTCCTCTTCTCATGAACTGACTCCTTGGGTCAACTGGAAGCAAGGCACCTCTGACT
Source organism: Callospermophilus lateralis (assembly GCF_048772815.1). Taxonomy (NCBI): domain Eukaryota; kingdom Metazoa; phylum Chordata; class Mammalia; order Rodentia; family Sciuridae; genus Callospermophilus; species Callospermophilus lateralis. Next base: position 33,471 of record NW_027514791.1, on the reverse strand, counting down.
GGAGGGAAAGGTGCCAACACAGAGCCAGAGCCAGTTGCTTGGTTTTCAGCATGGAGAGGTGAATCAGGCACATCAGAGTCCAAAGGAGGCATATTAGGAATTCTGTGTTCTGCTGGTCCCGATGCTCTACCACAATTTGAGTAAAACCTATCTTGCCTTTGTAGAGGAAGACGTGCATCAGAAGAATATGGTTGGCCTGGCGGAGGGATCATCAGCCTGCTGGCCTGTTCCCCTGGAGGAGAGAGGGGCCCAGTCTGAGAAGGTGCTCTCTGAAAATCAGTGAACTTATGACAGCTGGATTCTCTTCCTTTACTGCTAGTCGCATGGTGCAGAGGATTCTCCAGGGCCCCTTGACCCTCCTCCTCCTCCCACTGGAGTGAAAGGTGAGAGTGTGAGTGGACCACTCTTTTCCAAATGAGGAGGTCTCCTTTCAGATGAAGGGTGACCTATTGGTGAGGGCCCATTTGGAGAAGGCTTTCTGCCCATTGCTGAGTTGGAAACATCCAGTGCATCATAGGGATCTTTTTCTACAAGTTCAAATCTAAGCTCCTTCTCAGTTAATTTTTGTCTGTTGCGTGCATTTTGTCTCCTGAAATAACTGAGGTTTCTTTCAGCAATCCGAGCTGCCAACTCACTAGCATGTGCTTCTTTCTCAGAGGAAATAATCTTCCCCAGACAGGAATGAATGGTACTCTGCAATTGTTCTTCAAGATATTGGGCTCTCTTTCTGTAGGTCTCCAGCACTTTTATTGTATGGCTCATCTTTTCTTCGACTTTGGAAAGTTTCTCCTCTTGCTCCACATAGTAGTTTTCCTCCACTCTTAATTTCCTGTGCAGTTTCATCATATTTTCTTGATAGCGTTCCATCATGACTTTAAAGTTCTTCTGTAGGGTCTCATTCTCACTTTGCAGCTGTGCATTTTCTGACTGCAAGGATGCCTGTTCAGTCTGCAGACTTTTAAGGTGTTCTGTAAGGTCTTCCGTGGTTTTCTCCACTTCAGATGAGAAAGTACATTTTTGAATTCTTCCTCCTTCCAAGATTTCTAAGGAGGCCTTTAGCTTATCACCATAAACCAGGTTCCTCAAAGCTCCTTTGGACTCATCCTCCAAGTGAGCACCAATTTCGGGTTCACTCGTCTTTCCCAGTTCCAGTTGACCACCATCCCTTTGGGCTCCCAGGCTTGGAGAAGACCTATCCATCATCTTCAGCAAGCATTCACCCAGAGACTCCATGTGATTTTCTGTGTCCCTTAGAACTTGTTCTCCAGCTACTTTAGAGTCCTCTAATATGATTTTTGCTTTATATTGGACACCTCCTTGTTCCCTCTGTGCTTCAGCTTCTCCTTGTATTGTTGGTCTCTGCGTTTGCGGACGTAGGGATCCTTCATTCAAAACCTCTTTGATTGCCAGCTTCAGTTCTTCCTCATTCACTTGAAAGAGTCTCCAGTTTGTTTTAGCTTCAGCTATTTGTGATCTGAGGGATTCAGATTCACCTTGGAGGGACTGTATCCTTCTTGATAGGTGCGCCATCGTTTCATCCTCTTGACCATGTTGAGCCTTCTGTGCTTTGAGCTCTTCTTCTAGAAAGAGCACTTCAACGCCATGGCTGGATTCGGACCTATGCAGCTTTTCGTCGGTTGCCTCCAGCTGTCGTGCTTCCCTTGAACCCTTCTCAAACCTGCAATCCTTTAAAGGTGATTCTAAGCCTTCATGTTCTTTTTCAACAAGGCTCACTTTTTCAAGAAGTCCACATTTTGCCTCAATAAGTCCAGCAAGATTTAGAGCCAGCCTTTTTTCTCTTCCCACGTAAAGCCTGCTACGAACCGACTGAAAACCTCTCCAGAAAAGTGAGAGAACAGCGGAAAATCCAAGAGCTGTACACATCACCAACTCCCAAGGAAAGCCATAAGGAAGATGGCCTGGCTTCATGTCTTCGGACAATGCTGCCACAACCCTGGGTGCTTCTTCCAGAACCACCCACTAGTATGGCTGAGAGGCAGCCCTTGGCTCCTCCATCACGCCAACACAGCTTTGGCTCTTGCCACCACAACCACAGCCTGCCCAGGCAGGCCAACACAGGCTGTGGACACTCAGGTGTTTGGTCAGGAACTCCAACCTGCACCAGGCAACGGAGCAGACCACTGTGATCCCCTTCAGGGGCTGGGCGTATGGTGGGTGGTGGGCGTATGGCGGTGGGAGCCATGATCAAAGGCTCCCAGGAGCCTTGTTGTGCTCAAATGCCCATCAGGGCAGTCTTGTCCGCTTCCCTACCCGGTGCATCCTCAAGTGCCACAGGTTTAGGTCCCTCCCACTCCAGCCAGAGAGAATTCCTCTCCATGCCACCCACCCCTTGATTTAGGCCAGGCCAAGGCGGGGTTAGTAGGAAGATTCCATCCAGTCATAATAACATTCAGTTTGATGTCACTCAAATTCTAAAGCTGACTAAACTGTTCAAACAGATTTTATGGCCTATATTGGTCTTTGTGTCCCTTGCCTTTTGTTTGAGTGACTCAGTCCTTTCCCTGCCCTTGTGCTCTCCCTATTTCCTACCTTCCTTCCTCCCTTCCTGGTTTTTCTCCTTTTCTTCTTCCTTCTTTTCTACCTCCCTCCATCCCTCCAACTTTGCCTTCCTCCCTTCCAACTTTCTCTCTCCCTTCCCTTCCTTCTCTTTTCTTGCAAGTGTTTGGGGTGAAAGTCCATGGCAGGCCAGCCCCATGCTAGGCAAGGTCACTGCCACTGAGCTACAACATCCCCAGACCTGCTGCCACTTCCTATGCAAGTAATTTGAATTATCTCTAAAGAGAAACTCTCACATGAGTCTACTTTCAAAGTAATTTCAGAAGAGTTGCTAACATGGGCATAAATCAGTCATGACAAGTCATTTTTGAAAAGCACGGCACAGCTAATGTTCCTCAGAAGAAGGAGTTGAGAACTTTAGTTGGTTTTCAGGTCAGCATTTCTAGACTAGTACAAAGCCTCCTAATCCTGATCTCTCCTTAGTCCTATGATTTCTTTAAGTGTCCCCTTTGCTCCTGTTCATGGAGTCATGTGTACAGAAATTATACCTGGTTCTATTGAACTCTACTTAATTCTTTCTCACCTCTGTGCTCCTTTTGTCAAGTCACTCCTCAACACTTACTGTAACCCTTTCAATTTTTTGTCCATTTTCATTTAAAAAACTCTTTCAAAAATTGAACCATTTCGCATGCAGATACAGTCTTCTTGATCTGCTATTAATCCCCCACTACTGACATTGTAAGTTATTGAAATGTACACTTCCAGACCGTTTTCAGATTTTTGATTTCTGTATATCTATCTGTCTATCTATTTACAAACATAACATGGTATTCTGAGAGTATCGTTCTGCTTTTGGAGCTCTACATTGTGTTTTTCAGAAGCAGGCCTATTACACAGAGATGAATCCATGTTACCTAGATTGAGTTCAAACCGGAATGTGCACTCAGATTCCCATTATATTGTTCTACCTACTAATGGACAGTTCAGTTATATCCAGACCTCACCACCTCCCCCATTAAGTAAAACCCTTGTGAAGAGACATGTAGATGCCTTTATGAACATATTGATAATTTTTCATGGCAGTGTTTTCCAAAAACCAGTTAGTAAAATCAATTTATTCCTTTGCAGCCTGAAATTACCTTCATTCCAGTTTACTGGTATAAGAACCGCAGTATATCAGCAACAATTCTCCAATAGTAGTTCAGGCCGAAGTCATTCTAGATAACAATCAGTGCCGGATCCTCCATGTATTTTACACAGCCCATGACAGGGGACATCCGTCCACTCGTTTAGAACAACTGATGTTTTACGCTGGCCATTTAGGTTTATTTAAAGGATTGGTTAGAAAACAGGTGAGACAGACTGATTAGATTCAGTATGTATGTTGGCTTTGTTTTTCTAGGCCTGAATTTTTCACATTTCAATTAATTGTAGGTTAAGTAGCAGGCAGATTCTTCACTGGGCTTCAAATGTGATAAAGTTGCTTCTTATTTTTAAGAAGGCCGTTGCAATCCTGCATTTATTTTACACCTCAGTGCTTGTTTTACACACAAGCACACACGCCCACACACCACACACACCAACAAACACACAAACACATAATTAGAGCACATTTAACACTCAAATAAAGCTTTACCTACTAATTCATAACTAGGGTATTTTTTTAATAAGTATTGTGTCTTGGTCTCTACTGGGGAAACATTGTTCAATGTGAGTTCTCTGGTTTGTTGCAGGGCAGTGAATGTTCACTTGTTGGCAATGATATAGAAATGGGGAGTAAGAGTTTAAAAGTTTTTACAGTAGGTAGGCAGAGTCAGAGTATGGAATCTAAGAATAAGAAATTGGGGAATTTCCTCTTTGTTTCTTCATTTCAATCTCCTAATAATTCATGTATATTTTCCAAAAGTCTCCCAGAAAACAAGGACTAGGTCAATCCACATATCAGTGAACCATAGCAGAATGCGATTCTGAATTTCATATAAACAGTCATAAAATCCAAAAGACAGGTGCTGGGGATTTGGCTCAGCACTAGAGTGCTGGCTTCACACTTTCAAAGGTCCTGAGTTGGATCCCCAACACCATGTGTGAAAGGAATGAATGAACCAATGCATGAGTGTATGATGAATGAATTAAAGGTATCAGGAGGAGGAGGAAGAGGAGGAGGAGGAGGAGAAATAGAAGAAGATGATGAGTAATTTGACAGAAGGGAAAAAGGGGAGGAGAGTGAGTTTAAAGTGTGGTTTCCAATTCTCAAACGTTCAATTACAGCAGACGGGATAGAGAGAGAAGATGGGAGGGCAGGAGAGGGGATGTAGTAGAGGCCAGAAAAGGTAGCAGAATACAACAGTTACTAATATGGCATTTTGTAAAAACGTGGATGTGTAAACAATGAAAATGTTTTTCTAGGCCTGAATTTTTCACATTTCAATTAATTGTAGGTTAAGCATCAGGCAGATTCCTCACTGGGCTTCAAATGTGATAAAGTTGCTTCTTATTTTTAAGAAGGCCGTTGCAATCCTGCATTTATTTTACACCTCAGTGCTTGTTTTACACACAAGCACACACGCCCACACACCACACACACCAACAAACACACAAACACATAATTAGAGCACATTTAACACTGAAATAAAGCTTTACCTACTAATTCATAACTAGGGTATTTTTTTAATAAGTATTGTGTCTTGGTCTCTACTGGGGAAACATTGTTCAATGTGAGTTCTCTGGTTTGTTGTAGGGCAGTGAATGTTCACTTGTTGGCAATGATATAGAAATGGGGAGTAAGAGTTTAAAAGTTTTTACAGTAAGTAGGCAGAGTCAGAGTATGGAATCTAAGAATAAGAAATTGGGGAATTTCCTCTTTGTTTCTTCATTTCAATCTCCTAATAATTCATGTATATTTTCCAAAAGTCTCCCAGAAAACTATTACTAGGTCAATCCACATATCAGTGAACCATAGTAGAATGCGATTCTGAATTTCATATAAACAGTCATAAAATCCAAAAGACAGGTGCTGGGGTTTTGGCTCAGCACTAGAGTGCTGGCTTCACACTTTCAAAGGTCCTGAGTTGGATCCCCAACACCATGTGTGAAAGGAATGAATGAACCAATGCATGAGTGTATGATGAATGAATTAAAGGTATCAGGAGGAGGAGGAAGAGGAGGAGGAGGAGGAGAAATAGAAGAAGATGATGAGTAATTTGACAGAAGGGAAAAAGGGGAGGAGAGTGAGTTTAAAGTGTGGTTTCCAATTCCCAAACGTTCAATTACAGCAGACTGGATAGAGAGAGAAGATGGGAGGGCAGGAGAGGGGATATAGTAGAGGCCAGAAAAGGTAGCAGAATACAACAGTTACTAATATGGCATTTTGTAAAAACGTGGATGTGTAAACAATGTGATTGTGCAATCTGAATATGGGGTCAAAATGGGAGTTCATAACTCACTTGAGTCTAATGTAGGAAATATGGTATCTCAAGAGCTATGTAAGGTTTTAAGCAACCAATATAAAAAAGAGGTCTTCATTTTTCTTTGTAGTTGAGATCTCCTGTTTCCCTGACATGTTGAGTTGTGTTCTCTCCTTTAGTCCTCCCATGCTCTAGTTATTCTGATATGGAAAAACTAGCTGAAATGCCCAACCAGTCTCTAAATCAGTGACACTTTTTCATTAAGCCTAAAGTCACTTTACATTTGCTACAGTCATACTAAATACACTTCTTTGTTGGGAGTTTAAAAGATATTTCCATCAGCTAGATTACAAGTACCTAGAACTCCCATTCTTGTTTATGTAAGAGTGGCTTCATCAGATTAAATGCTGTTCTCTGGAATGACATAAAATAGGAATAATTTACTCGTAAGATTCCTACGTAAACTATCTTTATTTACAAAAGAGTATCTTAAGGATTATTGTTTCATTGAGCTTCAATTGGAGCCATAGTATAGTCAATTACTGAAGTAAAAGCAGTTACTCAAAAACTAAAAATGAGAGATAAGTCAAATTACATTTGAAGAGAGAGCAACAGCATGAGGTTTCTTGTTTGGTTCTGGATGTTGAGTAACAGGCTCATTTGCAGGTGGAAGGAACCCTTCAGGGAACTCACTTGTACTTTCAGAATGGGGGTGTAGAAGGCTGAATTCCAGCTCTTGGGGGAAGATTGTGAGGAAAACCCCCTCCCTGCATAGACACTTCGCATTGGAAATGGAGTGGGTGGCGGGTCAGGTGGAACATAATCTCCAGGTTCCCAGACAAGTTTCCTGGGAGAGGTGGAGGAAAAAAAAGGTCCTCTTCTCATGAACTGACTCCTTGGGTCAACTGGAAGCAAGGCACCTCTGACTGGAGGGAAAGGTGCCAACACAGAGCCAGAGCCAGTTGCTTGGTTTTCAGCATGGAGAGGTGAATCAGGCACATCAGAGTCCAAAGGAGGCATATTAGGAATTCTGTGTTCTGCTGGTCCCGATGCTCTACCACAATTTGAGTAAAACCTATCTTGCCTTTGTAGAGGAAGACGTGCATCAGAAGAATATGGTTGGCCTGGCGGAGGGATCATCAGCCTGCTGGCCTGTTCCCCTGGAGGAGAGAGGGGCCCAGTCTGAGAAGGTGCTCTCTGAAAATCAGTGAACTTATGACAGCTGGATTCTCTTCCTTTACTGCTAGTCGCATGGTGCAGAGGATTCTCCAGGGCCCCTTGACCCTCCTCCTCCTCCCACTGGAGTGAAAGGTGAGAGTGTGAGTGGACCACTCTTTTCCAAATGAGGAGGTCTCCTTTCAGATGAAGGGTGACCTATTGGTGAGGGCCCATTTGGAGAAGGCTTTCTGCCCATTGCTGAGTTGGAAACATCCAGTGCATCATAGGGATCTTTTTCTACAAGTTCAAATCTAAGCTCCTTCTCAGTTAATTTTTGTCTGTTGCGTGCATTTTGTTTCCTGAAATAACTGAGGTTTCTTTCAGCAATCCGAGCTGCCAACTCACTAGCATGTGCTTCTTTCTCAGAGGAAATAATCTTCCCCAGACGGGAATGAATGGTTCTCTGCAATTGTTCTTCAAGATATTGGGCTCTCTTTGTGTAGGTCTCCAGCACTTTTATTGTATGGCTCATCTTTTCTTCGACTTTGGAAAGTTTCTCCTCTTGCTCCACACGGTAGTTTTCCTCCACTCTTAATTTCCTGTGCAGTTTCATCATATTTTCTTGATAGCGTTCCATCATGACTTTAAAGTTCTTCTGTAGGGTCTCATTCTCACTTTGCAGCTGTGCATTTTCTGACTGCAAGGATGCCTGTTCAGTCTGCAGACTTTTAAGGTGTTCTGTAAGGTCTTCCGTGGTTTTCTCCACTTCAGATGAGAAAGTACATTTTTGAATTCTTCCTCCTTCCAAGATTTCTAAGGAGGCCTTTAGCTTATCACCATAAACCAGGTTCCTCAAAGCTCCTTTGGACTCATCCTCCAAGTGAGCACCAATTTCGGGTTCACTCGTCTTTCCCAGTTCTAGGTGACCACCATCCCTTTGGGCTCCCAGGCTTGGAGAAGACCTATCCATCATCTTCAGCAAGCATTCACCCAGAGACTCCATGTGATTTTCTGTGTCCCTTAGAACTTGTTCTCCAGCTACTTTAGAGTCCTCTAATATGATTTTTGCTTTATATTGGACACCTCCTTGTTCCCTCTGTGCTTCAGCTTCTCCTTGTATTGTTGGTCTCTGCGTTTGCGGAAGTAGGGATCCTTCATTCAAAACCTCTTTGATTGCCAGCTTCAGTTCTTCCTCATTCACTTGAAAGAGTCTCCAGTTTGTTTTAGCTTCAGCTATTTGTGATCTGAGGGATTCAGATTCACCTTGGAGGGACTGTATCCTTCTTGATAGGTGCGCCATCGTTTCATCCTCTTGACCATGTTGAGCCTTCTGTGCTTTGAGCTCTTCTTCTAGAAAGAGCACTTCAACGCCATGGCTGGATTCGGACCTATGCAGCTTTTCGTCGGTTGCCTCCAGCTGTCGTGCTTCCCTTGAACCCTTGTCAAACCTGCAATCCTTTAAAGGTGATTCTAAGCCTTCATGTTCTTTTTCAACAAGGCTCACTTTTTCAAGAAGTCCACATTTTGCCTCAATAAGTCCAGCAAGATTTAGAGCCAGCCTTTTTTCTCTTCCCACGTAAAGCCTGCTACGAACCGACTGAAAACCTCTCAGAAAAGTGAGAGAACAGCGGAAAATCCAAGAGCTGTACACATCACCAACTCCCAAGGAAAGCCATAAGGAAGATGTCCTGGCTTCATGTCTTCGGACAATGCTGCCACAGCCCTGGGTGCTTCTTCCAGAACCACCCACTAGTATGGCTGAGAGGCAGCCCTTGGCTCCTCCATCACGCCAACACAGCTTTGGCTCTTGCCACCACAACCACAGCCTGCCCAGGCAGGCCAACACAGGCTGTGGACACTCAGGTGTTTGGTCAGGAACTCCAACCTGCACCAGGCAACGGAGCAGACCACTGTGATCCCCTTCAGGGGCTGGGCGTATGGTGGGTGGTGGGCGTATGGCGGTGGGAGCCATGATCAAAGGCTCCCAGGAGCCTTGTTGTGCTCAAATGCCCATCAGGGCAGTCTTGTCCGCTTCCCTACCCGGTGCATCCTCAAGTGCCACAGGTTTAGGTCCCTCCCACTCCAGCCAGAGAGAATTCCTCTCCATGCCACCCACCCCTTGATTTGGTTTAGGCCAGGCCAAGGCGGGGTTAGTAGGAAGATTCCATCCAGTCATAATAACATTCAGTTTGATGTCACTCAAATTCTAAAGCTGACTAAACTGTTCAAACAGCTTTTATGGCCGATATTGGTCTTTGTGTCCCTTGCCTTTTGTTTGAGTGACTCAGTCCTTTCCCTGCCCTTGTGCTCTCCCTATTTCCTACCTTCCTTCCTCCCTTCCTGGTTTTTCTCCTTTTCTTCTTCCTTCTTTTCTACCTCCCTCCATCCCTCCAACTTTGTCTTCCTCCCTTCCAACTTTCTCTCTCCCTTCCCTTCCTTCTCTTTTCTTGCAAGTGTTTGGGGTGAAAGTCCATGGCAGGCCAGCCCCAAGCTAGGCAAGGTCACTGCCACTGAGCTACAACATCCCCAGACCTGCTGCCACTTCCTATGCAAGTAATTTGAATTATCTCTAAAGAGAAACTCTCACATGAGTCTACTTTCAAAGTAATTTCAGAAGAGTTGCTAACATGGGCATAAATCAGTCATGACAAGTCATTTTTGAAAAGCACGGCACAGCTAATGTTCCTCAGAAGAAGGAGTTGAGAACTTTAGTTGGTTTTCAGGTCAGCATTTCTAGACTAGTACAAAGCCTCCTAATCCTGATCTCTCCTTAGTCCTATGATTTCTTTAAGTGTCCCCTTTGCTCCTGTTCATGGAGTCATGTGTACAGAAATTATACCTGGTTCTATTGAACTCTACTTAATTCTTTCTCACCTCTGTGCTCCTTTTGTCAAGTCACTCCTCAACACTTACTGTAACCCTTTCAATTTTTTGTCCATTTTCATTTAAAAAACTCTTTCAAAAATTGAACCATTTCGCATGCAGATACAGTCTTCTTGATCTGCTATTAATCCCCCACTACTGACATTGTAAGTTATTGAAATGTACACTTCCAGACCGTTTTCAGATTTTTGATTTCTGTATATCTATCTGTCTATCTATTTACAAACATAACATGGTATTCTGAGAGTATCGTTCTGCTTTTGGAGCTGTACATTGTGTTTTTCAGAAGCAGGCCTATTACACAGAGATGAATCCATGTTACCTAGATTGAGTTCAAACCGGAATGTGCACTCAGATTCCCATTATATTGTTCTACCTACTAATGGACAGTTCAGTTATATCCAGACCTCACCACCTCCCCCATTAAGTAAAACCCTTGTGAAGAGACATGTAGATGCCTTTATGAACATATTGATAATTTTTCATGGCAGTGTTTTCCAAAAACCAGTTAGTAAAATCAATTTATTCCTTTGCAGCCTGAAATTACCTTCATTCCAGTTTACTGGTATAAGAACCGCAGTATATCAGCAACAATTCTCCAATAGTAGTTCAGGCAGAAGTCATTCTAGATAACAATCAGTGCCGGATCCTCCATGTATTTTACACAGCCTGTGACAGGGGACATCCGTCCACTCGTTTAGAACAACTGATGTTTTACGCTGGCCATTTAGGTTTATTTAAAGGATTGGTTAGAAAACAGGTGAGACAGACTGATTAGATTCAGTATGTATGTTGGCTTTGTTTTTCTAGGCCTGAATTTTTCACATTTCAATTAATTGTAGGTTAAGTAGCAGGCAGATTCTTCACTGGGCTTCAAATGTGATAAAGTTGCTTCTTATTTTTAAGAAGGCCGTTGCAATCCTGCATTTATTTTACACCTCAGTGCTTGTTTTACACACAAGCACACACGCCCACACACCACACACACCAACAAACACACAAACACATAATTAGAGCACATTTAACACTCAAATAAAGCTTTACCTACTAATTCATAACTAGGGTATTTTTTTAATAAGTATTGTGTCTTGGTCTCTACTGGGGAAACATTGTTCAATGTGAGTTCTCTGGTTTGTTGCAGGGCAGTGAATGTTCACTTGTTGGCAATGATATAGAAATGGGGAGTAAGAGTTTAAAAGTTTTTACAGTAGGTAGGCAGAGTCAGAGTATGGAATCTAACAATAAGAAATTGGGGAATTTCCTCTTTGTTTCTTCATTTCAATCTCCTAATAATTCATGTATATTTTCCAAAAGTCTCCCAGAAAACAAGGACTAGGTCATTCCACATATCAGTGAACCATAGCAGAATGCGATTCTGAATTTCATATAAACAGTCATAAAATCCAAAAGACAGGTGCTGGGGTTTTGGCTCAGCACTAGAGTGCTGGCTTCACACTTTCAAAGGTCCTGAGTTGGATCCCCAACACCATGTGTGAAAGGAATGAATGAACCAATGCATGAGTGTATGATGAATGAATTAAAGGTATCAGGAGGAGGAGGAAGAGGAGGATGAGGAGGAGGAGGAGAAATAGAAGAAGATGATGAGTAATTTGACAGAAGGGAAAAAGGGGAGGAGAGTGAGTTTAAAGTGTGGTTTCCAATTCCCAAACGTTGAATTACAGCAGACGGGATAGAGAGAGAAGATGGGAGGGCAGGAGAGGGGGTATAGTAGAGGCCAGAAAAGGTAGCAGAATACAACTGTTACTAATATGGCATTTTGTAAAAACGTGGATGTGTAAACAATGAAAATGTTTTTCTAGGCCTGAATTTTTCACATTTCAATTAATTGTAGGTTAAGCATCAGGCAGATTCCTCACTGGGCTTCAAATGTGATAAAGTTGCTTCTTATTTTTAAGAAGGCCGTTGCAATCCTGCATTTATTTTACACCTCAGTGCTTGTTTTACACACAAGCACACACGCCCAAACACCACACACACCAACAAACACACAAACACATAATTAGAGCACATTTAACACTCAAATAAAGCTTTACCTACTAATTCATAACTAGGGTATTTTTTTAATAAGTATTGTGTCTTGGTCTCTACTGGGGAAACATTGTTCAATGTGAGTTCTCTGGTTTGTTGTAGGGCAGTGAATGTTCACTTGTTGGCAATGATATAGAAATGGGGAGTAAGAGTTTAAAAGTTTTTACAGTAGGTAGGCAGAGTCAGAGTATGGAATCTAACAATAAGAAATTGGGGAATTTCCTCTTTGTTTCTCCATTTCAATCTCCTAATAATTCATGTATATTTTCCAAAAGTCTCCCAGAAAACAAGGACTAGGTCAATCCACATATCAGTGAACCATAGCAGAATGCGATTCTGAATTTCATATAAACAGTCATAAAATCCAAAAGACAGGTGCTGGGGTTTTGGCTCAGCACTAGAGTGCTGGCTTCACACTTTCAAAGGTCCTGAGTTGGATCCCCAACACCATACGTGAAAGGAATGAATGAACCAATGCATGAGTGTATGATGAATGAATTAAAGGTATCAGGAGGAGGAGGAAGAGGAGGAGGAGGAGGAGAAATAGAAGAAGATGATGAGTAATTTGACAGAAGGGAAAAAGGGGAGGAGAGTGAGTTTAAAGTGTGGTTTCCAATTCTCAAACGTTCAATTACAGCAGACGGGATAGAGAGAGAAGATGGGAGGGCAGGAGAGGGGATATAGTAGAGGCCAGAAAAGGTAGTAGAATACAACAGTTACTAATATGGCATTTTGTAAAAACGTGGATGTGTAAACAATGTGATTGTGCAATCTGAATATGGGGTCAAAATGGGAGTTCATAACTCACTTGAGTCTAATGTAGGAAATATGGTATCTCAAGAGCTATGTAAGGTTTTAAGCAACCAATATAAAAAAGAGGTCTTCATTTTTCTTTGTAGTTGAGATCTCCTGTTTCCGTGACATGTTTAGTTGTGTTCTCTCCTTTAGTCCTCCTATGCTCTAGTTATTCTGATATGGAAAAACTAGCTGAAATGCCCAACCAGTCTCTAAATCAGTGACACTTTTTCATTAAGCCTAAAGTCACTTTACATTTGCTGCAGTCATACTAAATACACTTCTTTGTTGGGAATTTAAAAGATATTTCCATCAGCTAGATTACAAGTACCTAGAACTCCCATTCTTGTTTATGTAAGAGTGGCTTCATCAGATTAAATGCTGTTCTCTGGAATGACATAAAATAGGAATAATTTACTCGTAAGATTCCTACGTAAACTATCTTTATTTACAAAAGAGTATCTTAAGGATTATTGTTTCATTGAGCTTCAATTGGAGCCAAAGTATAGTCAATTACTGAAGTAAAAGCAGTTACTCAAAAACTAAAAATGAGAGATAAGTCAAATTACATTTGAAGAGAGAGCAACAGCATGAGGTTTCTTGTTTGGTTCTGGATGTTGAGTAACAGGCTCATTTGCAGGTGGAAGGAACCCTTCAGGGAACTCACTTGTACTTTCAGAATGGGGGTGTAGAGGGCTGAATTCCAGCTCTTGGGGGAAGATTGTGAGGAAAACCCCCTCCCTGCATAGACACTTCGCATTGGAAATGGAGTGGGTGGCGGGTCAGGTGGAACATAATCTCCAGGTTCCCAGACAAGTTTCCTGGGAGAGGTGGAGGAAAAAAAAGGTCCTCTTCTCATGAACTGACTCCTTGGGTCAACTGGAAGCAAGGCACCTCTGACTGGAGGGAAAGGTGCCAACACAGAGCCAGAGCCAGTTGCTTGGTTTTCAGCATGGAGAGGTGAATCAGGCACATCAGAGTCCAAAGGAGGCATATTAGGAATTCTGTGTTCTGCTGGTCCCGATGCTCTACCACAATTTGAGTAAAACCTATCTTGCCTTTGTAGAGGAAGACGTGCATCAGAAGAATATGGTTGGCCTGGCGGAGGGATCATCAGCCTGCTGGCCTGTTCCCCTGGAGGAGAGAGGGGCCCAGTCTGAGAAGGTGCTCTCTGAAAATCAGTGAACTTATGACAGCTGGATTCTCTTCCTTTACTGCTAGTCGCATGGTGCAGAGGATTCTCCAGGGCCCCTTGACCCTCCTCCTCCTCCCACTGGAGTGAAAGGTGAGAGTGTGAGTGGACCACTCTTTTCCAAATGAGGAGGTCTCCTTTCAGATGAAGGGTGACCTATTGGTGAGGGCCCATTTGGAGAAGGCTTTCTGCCCATTGCTGAGTTGGAAACATCCAGTGCATCATAGGGATCTTTTTCTACAAGTTCAAATCTAAGCTCCTTCTCAGTTAATTTTTGTCTGTTGCGTGCATTTTGTTTCCTGAAATAACTGAGGTTTCTTTCAGCAATCCGAGCTGCCAACTCACTAGCATGTGCTTCTTTCTCAGAGGAAATAATCTTCCCCAGACAGGAATGAATGGTACTCTGCAATTGTTCTTCAAGATATTGGGCTCTCTTTCTGTAGGTCTCCAGCACTTTTATTGTATGGCTCATCTTTTCTTCGACTTTGGAAAGTTTCTCCTCTTGCTCCACATAGTAGTTTTCCTCCACTCTTAATTTCCTGTGCAGTTTCATCATATTTTCTTGATAGCGTTCCATCATGACTTTAAAGTTCTTCTGTAGGGTCTCATTCTCACTTTGCAGCTGTGCATTTTCTGACTGCAAGGATGCCTGTTCAGTCTGCAGACTTTTAAGGTGTTCTGTAAGGTCTTCCGTGGTTTTCTCCACTTCAGATGAGAAAGTACATTTTTGAATTCTTCCTCCTTCCAAGATTTCTAAGGAGGCCTTTAGCTTATCACCATAAACCAGGTTCCTCAAAGCTCCTTTGGACTCATCCTCCAAGTGAGCACCAATTTCGGGTTCACTCGTCTTTCCCAGTTCCAGGTGACCACCATCCCTTTGGGCTCCCAGGCTTGGAGAAGACCTATCCATCATCTTCAGCAAGCATTCACCCAGAGACTCCATGTGATTTTCTGTGTCCCTTAGAACTTGTTCTCCAGCTACTTTAGAGTCCTCTAATATGATTTTTGCTTTATATTGGACACCTCCTTGTTCCCTCTGTGCTTCAGCTTCTCCTTGTATTGTTGGTCTCTGCGTTTGCGGACGTAGGGATCCTTCATTCAAAACCTCTTTGATTGCCAGCTTCAGTTCTTCCTCATTCACTTGAAAGAGTCTCCAGTTTGTTTTAGCTTCAGCTATTTGTGATCTGAGGGATTCAGATTCACCTTGGAGGGACTGTATCCTTCTTGATAGGTGCGCCATCGTTTCATCCTCTTGACCATGTTGAGCCTTCTGTGCTTTGAGCTCTTCTTCTAGAAAGAGCACTTCAACGCCATGGCTGGATTCGGACCTATGCAGCTTTTCGTCGGTTGCCTCCAGCTGTCGTGCTTCCCTTGAACCCTTCTCAAACCTGCAATCCTTTAAAGGTGATTCTAAGCCTTCATGTTCTTTTTCAACAAGGCTCACTTTTTCAAGAAGTCCACATTTTGCCTCAATAAGTCCAGCAAGATTTAGAGCCAGCCTTTTTTCTCTTCCCACGTAAAGCCTGCTACGAACCGACTGAAAACCTCTCCAGAAAAGTGAGAGAACAGCGGAAAATCCAAGAGCTGTACACATCACCAACTCCCAAGGAAAGCCATAAGGAAGATGGCCTGGCTTCATGTCTTCGGACAATGCTGCCACAACCCTGGGTGCTTCTTCCAGAACCACCCACTAGTATGGCTGAGAGGCAGCCCTTGGCTCCTCCATCACGCCAACACAGCTTTGGCTCTTGCCACCACAACCACAGCCTGCCCAGGCAGGCCAACACAGGCTGTGGACACTCAGGTGTTTGGTCAGGAACTCCAACCTGCACCAGGCAACGGAGCAGACCACTGTGATCCCCTTCAGGGGCTGGGCGTATGGTGGGTGGTGGGCGTATGGCGGTGGGAGCCATGATCAAAGGCTCCCAGGAGCCTTGTTGTGCTCAAATGCCCATCAGGGCAGTCTTGTCCGCTTCCCTACCCGGTGCATCCTCAAGTGCCACAGGTTTAGGTCCCTCCCACTCCAGCCAGAGAGAATTCCTCTCCATGCCACCCACCCCTTGATTTAGGCCAGGCCAAGGCGGGGTTAGTAGGAAGATTCCATCCAGTCATAATAACATTCAGTTTGATGTCACTCAAATTCTAAAGCTGACTAAACTGTTCAAACAGATTTTATGGCCTATATTGGTCTTTGTGTCCCTTGCCTTTTGTTTGAGTGACTCAGTCCTTTCCCTGCCCTTGTGCTCTCCCTATTTCCTACCTTCCTTCCTCCCTTCCTGGTTTTTCTCCTTTTCTTCTTCCTTCTTTTCTACCTCCCTCCATCCCTCCAACTTTGCCTTCCTCCCTTCCAACTTTCTCTCTCCCTTCCCTTCCTTCTCTTTTCTTGCAAGTGTTTGGGGTGAAAGTCCATGGCAGGCCAGCCCCATGCTAGGCAAGGTCACTGCCACTGAGCTACAACATCCCCAGACCTGCTGCCACTTCCTATGCAAGTAATTTGAATTATCTCTAAAGAGAAACTCTCACATGAGTCTACTTTCAAAGTAATTTCAGAAGAGTTGCTAACATGGGCATAAATCAGTCATGACAAGTCATTTTTGAAAAGCACGGCACAGCTAATGTTCCTCAGAAGAAGGAGTTGAGAACTTTAGTTGGTTTTCAGGTCAGCATTTCTAGACTAGTACAAAGCCTCCTAATCCTGATCTCTCCTTAGTCCTATGATTTCTTTAAGTGTCCCCTTTGCTCCTGTTCATGGAGTCATGTGTACAGAAATTATACCTGGTTCTATTGAACTCTACTTAATTCTTTCTCACCTCTGTGCTCCTTTTGTCAAGTCACTCCTCAACACTTACTGTAACCCTTTCAATTTTTTGTCCATTTTCATTTAAAAAACTCTTTCAAAAATTGAACCATTTCGCATGCAGATACAGTCTTCTTGATCTGCTATTAATCCCCCACTACTGACATTGTAAGTTATTGAAATGTACACTTCCAGACCGTTTTCAGATTTTTGATTTCTGTATATCTATCTGTCTATCTATTTACAAACATAACATGGTATTCTGAGAGTATCGTTCTGCTTTTGGAGCTGTACATTGTGTTTTTCAGAAGCAGGCCTATTACACAGAGATGAATCCATGTTACCTAGATTGAGTTCAAACCGGAATGTGCACTCAGATTCCCATTATATTGTTCTACCTACTAATGGACAGTTCAGTTATATCCAGACCTCACCACCTCCCCCATTAAGTAAAACCCTTGTGAAGAGACATGTAGATGCCTTTATGAACATATTGATAATTTTTCATGGCAGTGTTTTCCAAAAACCAGTTAGTAAAATCAATTTATTCCTTTGCAGCCTGAAATTACCTTCATTCCAGTTTACTGGTATAAGAACCGCAGTATATCAGCAACAATTCTCCAATAGTAGTTCAGGCCGAAGTCATTCTAGATAACAATCAGTGCCGGATCCTCCATGTATTTTACACAGCCCATGACAGGGGACATCCGTCCACTCGTTTAGAACAACTGATGTTTTACGCTGGCCATTTAGGTTTATTTAAAGGATTGGTTAGAAAACAGGTGAGACAGACTGATTAGATTCAGTATGTATGTTGGCTTTGTTTTTCTAGGCCTGAATTTTTCACATTTCAATTAATTGTAGGTTAAGTAGCAGGCAGATTCTTCACTGGGCTTCAAATGTGATAAAGTTGCTTCTTATTTTTAAGAAGGCCGTTGCAATCCTGCATTTATTTTACACCTCACTGCTTGTTTTACACACAAGCACACACGCCCACACACCACACACACCAACAAACACACAAACACATAATTAGAGCACATTTAACACTCAAATAAAGCTTTACCTACTAATTCATAACTAGGGTATTTTTTTAATAAGTATTGTGTCTTGGTCTCTACTGGGGAAACATTGTTCAATGTGAGTTCTCTGGTTTGTTGCAGGGCAGTGAATGTTCACTTGTTGGCAATGATATAGAAATGGGGAGTAAGAGTTTAAAAGTTTTTACAGTAGGTAGGCAGAGTCAGAGTATGGAATCTAACAATAAGAAATTGGGGAATTTCCTCTTTGTTTCTTCATTTCAATCTCCTAATAATTCATGTATATTTTCCAAAAGTCTCCCAGAAAACAAGGACTAGGTCAATCCACATATCAGTGAACCATAGCAGAATGCGATTCTGAATTTCATATAAACAGTCATAAAATCCAAAAGACAGGTGCTGGGGTTTTGGCTCAGCACTAGAGTGCTGGCTTCACACTTTCAAAGGTCCTGAGTTGGATCCCCAACACCATGTGTGAAAGGAATGAATGAACCAATGCATGAGTGTATGATGAATGAATTAAAGGTATCAGGAGGAGGAGGAAGAGGAGGATGAGGAGGAGGAGGAGAAATAGAAGAAGATGATGAGTAATTTGACAGAAGGGAAAAAGGGGAGGAGAGTGAGTTTAAAGTGTGGTTTCCAATTCCCAAACGTTGAATTACAGCAGACGGGATAGAGAGAGAAGATGGGAGTGCAGGAGAGGGGGTATAGTAGAGGTCAGAAAAGGTAGCAGAAAACAACTGTTACTAATATGGCATTTTGTAAAAACGTGGATGTGTAAACAATGAAAATGTTTTTCTAGGCCTGAATTTTTCACATTTCAATTAATTGTAGGTTAAGCATCAGGCAGATTCCTCACTGGGCTTCAAATGTGATAAAGTTGCTTCTTATTTTTAAGAAGGCCGTTGCAATCCTGCATTTATTTTACACCTCAGTGCTTGTTTTACACACAAGCACACACGCCCACACACCACACACACCAACAAACACACAAACACATAATTAGAGCACATTTAACACTCAAATAAAGCTTTACCTACTAATTCATAACTAGGGTATTTTTTTAATAAGTATTGTGTCTTGGTCTCTACTGGGGAAACATTCTTCAATGTGAGTTCTCTGGTTTGTTGTAGGGCAGTGAATGTTCACTTGTTGGCAATGATATAGAAATGGGGAGTAAGAGTTTAAAAGTTTTTACAGTAGGTAGGCAGAGTCAGAGTATGGAATCTAACAATAAGAAATTGGGGAATTTCCTCTTTGTTTCTCCATTTCAATCTCCTAATAATTCATGTATATTTTCCAAAAGTCTCCCAGAAAACAACGACTAGGTCAATCCACATATCAGTGAACCATAGCAGAATGCGATTCTGAATTTCATATAAACAGTCATAAAATCCAAAAGACAGGTGCTGGGGTTTTGGCTCAGCACTAGAGTGCTGGCTTCACACTTTCAAAGGTCCTGAGTTGGATCCCCAACACCATGTGTGAAAGGAATGAATGAACCAATGCATGAGTGTATGATGAATGAATTAAAGGTATCAGGAGGAGGAGGAAGAGGAGGAGGAGGAGGAGAAATAGAAGAAGATGATGAGTAATTTGACAGAAGGGAAAAAGGGGAGGAGAGTGAGTTTAAAGTGTGGTTTCCAATTCTCAAACGTTCAATTACAGCAGACGGGATAGAGAGAGAAGATGGGAGGGCAGGAGAGGGGATATAGTAGAGGCCAGAAAAGGTAGTAGAATACAACAGTTACTAATATGGCATTTTGTAAAAACGTGGATGTGTAAACAATGTGATTGTGCAATCTGAATATGGGGTCAAAATGGGAGTTCATAACTCACTTGAGTCTAATGTAGGAAATATGGTATCTCAAGAGCTATGTAAGGTTTTAAGCAACCAATATAAAAAAGAGGTCTTCATTTTTCTTTGTAGTTGAGATCTCCTGTTTCCGTGACATGTTTAGTTGTGTTCTCTCCTTTAGTCCTCCTATGCTCTAGTTATTCTGATATGGAAAAACTAGCTGAAATGCCCAACCAGTCTCTAAATCAGTGACACTTTTTCATTAAGCCTAAAGTCACTTTACATTTGCTACAGTCATACTAAATACACTTCTTTGTTGGGAGTTTAAAAGATATTTCCATCAGCTAGATTACAAGTACCTAGAACTCCCATTCTTGTTTATGTAAGAGTGGCTTCATCAGATTAAATGCTGTTCTCTGGAATGACATAAAATAGGAATAATTTACTCGTAAGATTCCTACGTAAACTATCTTTATTTACAAAAGAGTATCTTAAGGATTATTGTTTCATTGAGCTTCAATTGGAGCCAAAGTATAGTCAATTACTGAAGTAAAAGCAGTTACTCAAAAACTAAAAATGAGAGATAAGTCAAATTACATTTGAAGAGAGAGCAACAGCATGAGGTTTCTTGTTTGGTTCTGGATGTTGAGTAACAGGCTCATTTGCAGGTGGAAGGAACCCTTCAGGGAACTCACTTGTACTTTCAGAATGGGGGTGTAGAGGGCTGAATTCCAGCTCTTGGGGGAAGATTGTGAGGAAAACCCCCTCCCTGCATAGACACTTCGCATTGGAAATGGAGTGGGTGGCGGGTCAGGTGGAACATAATCTCCAGGTTCCCAGACAAGTTTCCTGGGAGAGGTGGAGGAAAAAAAAGGTCCTCTTCTCATGAACTGACTCCTTGGGTCAACTGGAAGCAAGGCACCTCTGACTGGAGGGAAAGGTGCCAACACAGAGCCAGAGCCAGTTGCTTGGTTTTCAGCATGGAGAGGTGAATCAGGCACATCAGAGTCCAAAGGAGGCATATTAGGAATTCTGTGTTCTGCTGGTCCCGATGCTCTACCACAATTTGAGTAAAACCTATCTTGCCTTTGTAGAGGAAGACGTGCATCAGAAGAATATGGTTGGCCTGGCGGAGGGATCATCAGCCTGCTGGCCTGTTCCCCTGGAGGAGAGAGGGGCCCAGTCTGAGAAGGTGCTCTCTGAAAATCAGTGAACTTATGACAGCTGGATTCTCTTCCTTTACTGCTAGTCGCATGGTGCAGAGGATTCTCCAGGGCCCCTTGACCCTCCTCCTCCTCCCACTGGAGTGAAAGGTGAGAGTGTGAGTGGACCACTCTTTTCCAAATGAGGAGGTCTCCTTTCAGATGAAGGGTGACCTATTGGTGAGGGCCCATTTGGAGAAGGCTTTCTGCCCATTGCTGAGTTGGAAACATCCAGTGCATCATAGGGATCTTTTTCTACAAGTTCAAATCTAAGCTCCTTCTCAGTTAATTTTTGTCTGTTGCGTGCATTTTGTCTCCTGAAATAACTGAGGTTTCTTTCAGCAATCCGAGCTGCCAACTCACTAGCATGTGCTTCTTTCTCAGAGGAAATAATCTTCCCCAGACAGGAATGAATGGTACTCTGCAATTGTTCTTCAAGATATTGGGCTCTCTTTCTGTAGGTCTCCAGCACTTTTATTGTATGGCTCATCTTTTCTTCGACTTTGGAAAGTTTCTCCTCTTGCTCCACATAGTAGTTTTCCTCCACTCTTAATTTCCTGTGCAGTTTCATCATATTTTCTTGATAGCGTTCCATCATGACTTTAAAGTTCTTCTGTAGGGTCTCATTCTCACTTTGCAGCTGTGCATTTTCTGACTGCAAGGATGCCTGTTCAGTCTGCAGACTTTTAAGGTGTTCTGTAAGGTCTTCCGTGGTTTTCTCCACTTCAGATGAGAAAGTACATTTTTGAATTCTTCCTCCTTCCAAGATTTCTAAGGAGGCCTTTAGCTTATCACCATAAACCAGGTTCCTCAAAGCTCCTTTGGACTCATCCTCCAAGTGAGCACCAATTTCGGGTTCACTCGTCTTTCCCAGTTCCAGGTGACCACCATCCCTTTGGGCTCCCAGGCTTGGAGAAGACCTATCCATCATCTTCAGCAAGCATTCACCCAGAGACTCCATGTGATTTTCTGTGTCCCTTAGAACTTGTTCTCCAGCTACTTTAGAGTCCTCTAATATGATTTTTGCTTTATATTGGACACCTCCTTGTTCCCTCTGTGCTTCAGCTTCTCCTTGTATTGTTGGTCTCTGCGTTTGCGGACGTAGGGATCCTTCATTCAAAACCTCTTTGATTGCCAGCTTCAGTTCTTCCTCATTCACTTGAAAGAGTCTCCAGTTTGTTTTAGCTTCAGCTATTTGTGATCTGAGGGATTCAGATTCACCTTGGAGGGACTGTATCCTTCTTGATAGGTGCGCCATCGTTTCATCCTCTTGACCATGTTGAGCCTTCTGTGCTTTGAGCTCTTCTTCTAGAAAGAGCACTTCAACGCCATGGCTGGATTCGGACCTATGCAGCTTTTCGTCGGTTGCCTCCAGCTGTCGTGCTTCCCTTGAACCCTTCTCAAACCTGCAATCCTTTAAAGGTGATTCTAAGCCTTCATGTTCTTTTTCAACAAGGCTCACTTTTTCAAGAAGTCCACATTTTGCCTCAATAAGTCCAGCAAGATTTAGAGCCAGCCTTTTTTCTCTTCCCACGTAAAGCCTGCTACGAACCGACTGAAAACCTCTCCAGAAAAGTGAGAGAACAGCGGAAAATCCAAGAGCTGTACACATCACCAACTCCCAAGGAAAGCCATAAGGAAGATGGCCTGGCTTCATGTCTTCGGACAATGCTGCCACAACCCTGGGTGCTTCTTCCAGAACCACCCACTAGTATGGCTGAGAGGCAGCCCTTGGCTCCTCCATCACGCCAACACAGCTTTGGCTCTTGCCACCACAACCACAGCCTGCCCAGGCAGGCCAACACAGGCTGTGGACACTCAGGTGTTTGGTCAGGAACTCCAACCTGCACCAGGCAACGGAGCAGACCACTGTGATCCCCTTCAGGGGCTGGGCGTATGGTGGGTGGTGGGCGTATGGCGGTGGGAGCCATGATCAAAGGCTCCCAGGAGCCTTGTTGTGCTCAAATGCCCATCAGGGCAGTCTTGTCCGCTTCCCTACCCGGTGCATCCTCAAGTGCCACAGGTTTAGGTCCCTCCCACTCCAGCCAGAGAGAATTCCTCTCCATGCCACCCACCCCTTGATTTAGGCCAGGCCAAGGCGGGGTTAGTAGGAAGATTCCATCCAGTCATAATAACATTCAGTTTGATGTCACTCAAATTCTAAAGCTGACTAAACTGTTCAAACAGATTTTATGGCCTATATTGGTCTTTGTGTCCCTTGCCTTTTGTTTGAGTGACTCAGTCCTTTCCCTGCCCTTGTGCTCTCCCTATTTCCTACCTTCCTTCCTCCCTTCCTGGTTTTTCTCCTTTTCTTCTTCCTTCTTTTCTACCTCCCTCCATCCCTCCAACTTTGCCTTCCTCCCTTCCAACTTTCTCTCTCCCTTCCCTTCCTTCTCTTTTCTTGCAAGTGTTTGGGGTGAAAGTCCATGGCAGGCCAGCCCCATGCTAGGCAAGGTCACTGCCACTGAGCTACAACATCCCCAGACCTGCTGCCACTTCCTATGCAAGTAATTTGAATTATCTCTAAAGAGAAACTCTCACATGAGTCTACTTTCAAAGTAATTTCAGAAGAGTTGCTAACATGGGCATAAATCAGTCATGACAAGTCATTTTTGAAAAGCACGGCACAGCTAATGTTCCTCAGAAGAAGGAGTTGAGAACTTTAGTTGGTTTTCAGGTCAGCATTTCTAGACTAGTACAAAGCCTCCTAATCCTGATCTCTCCTTAGTCCTATGATTTCTTTAAGTGTCCCCTTTGCTCCTGTTCATGGAGTCATGTGTACAGAAATTATACCTGGTTCTATTGAACTCTACTTAATTCTTTCTCACCTCTGTGCTCCTTTTGTCAAGTCACTCCTCAACACTTACTGTAACCCTTTCAATTTTTTGTCCATTTTCATTTAAAAAACTCTTTCAAAAATTGAACCATTTCGCATGCAGATACAGTCTTCTTGATCTGCTATTAATCCCCCACTACTGACATTGTAAGTTATTGAAATGTACACTTCCAGACCGTTTTCAGATTTTTGATTTCTGTATATCTATCTGTCTATCTATTTACAAACATAATATGGTATTCTGAGAGTATCGTTCTGCTTTTGGAGCTCTACATTGTGTTTTTCAGAAGCAGGCCTATTACACAGAGATGAATCCAGGTTACCTAGATTGAGTTCAAACCGGAATGTGCACTCAGATTCCCATTATATTGTTCTACCTACTAATGGACAGTTCAGTTATATCCAGACCTCACCACCTCCCCCATTAAGTAAAACCCTTGTGAAGAGACATGTAGATGCCTTTATGAACATATTGATAATTTTTCATGGCAGTGTTTTCCAAAAACCAGTTAGTAAAATCAATTTATTCCTTTGCAGCCTGAAATTACCTTCATTCCAGTTTACTGGTATAAGAACCGCAGTATATCAGCAACAATTCTCCAATAGTAGTTCAGGCCGAAGTCATTCTAGATAACAATCAGTGCCGGATCCTCCATGTATTTTACACAGCCCATGACAGGGGACATCCGTCCACTCGTTTAGAACAACTGATGTTTTACGCTGGCCATTTAGGTTTATTTAAAGGATTGGTTAGAAAACAGGTGAGACAGACTGATTAGATTCAGTATGTATGTTGGCTTTGTTTTTCTAGGCCTGAATTTTTCACATTTCAATTAATTGTAGGTTAAGTAGCAGGCAGATTCTTCACTGGGCTTCAAATGTGATAAAGTTGCTTCTTATTTTTAAGAAGGCCGTTGCAATCCTGCATTTATTTTACACCTCAGTGCTTGTTTTACACACAAGCACACACGCCCACACACCACACACACCAACAAACACACAAACACATAATTAGAGCACATTTAACACTCAAATAAAGCTTTACCTACTAATTCATAACTAGGGTATTTTTTTAATAAGTATTGTGTCTTGGTCTCTACTGGGGAAACATTGTTCAATGTGAGTTCTCTGGTTTGTTGCAGGGCAGTGAATGTTCACTTGTTGGCAATGATATAGAAATGGGGAGTAAGAGTTTAAAAGTTTTTACAGTAGGTAGGCAGAGTCAGAGTATGGAATCTAAGAATAAGAAATTGGGGAATTTCCTCTTTGTTTCTTCATTTCAATCTCCTAATAATTCATGTATATTTTCCAAAAGTCTCCCAGAAAACAAGGACTAGGTCAATCCACATATCAGTGAACCATAGCAGAATGCGATTCTGAATTTCATATAAACAGTCATAAAATCCAAAAGACAGGTGCTGGGGTTTTGGCTCAGCACTAGAGTGCTGGCTTCACACTTTCAAAGGTCCTGAGTTGGATCCCCAACACCATGTGTGAAAGGAATGAATGAACCAATGCATGAGTGTATGATGAATGAATTAAAGGTATCAGGAGGAGGAGGAAGAGGAGGAGGAGGAGGAGAAATAGAAGAAGATGATGAGTAATTTGACAGAAGGGAAAAAGGGGAGGAGAGTGAGTTTAAAGTGTGGTTTCCAATTCTCAAACGTTCAATTACAGCAGACGGGATAGAGAGAGAAGATGGGAGGGCAGGAGAGGGGATGTAGTAGAGGCCAGAAAAGGTAGCAGAATACAACAGTTACTAATATGGCATTTTGTAAACACGTGGATGTGTAAACAATGAAAATGTTTTTCTAGGCCTGAATTTTTCACATTTCAATTAATTGTAGGTTAAGCATCAGGCAGATTCCTCACTGGGCTTCAAATGTGATAAAGTTGCTTCTTATTTTTAAGAAGGCCGTTGCAATCCTGCATTTATTTTACACCTCAGTGCTTGTTTTACACACAAGCACACACGCCCACACACCACACACACCAACAAACACACAAACACATAATTAGAGCACATTTAACACTGAAATAAAGCTTTACCTACTAATTCATAACTAGGGTATTTTTTTAATATGTATTGTGTCTTGGTCTCTACTGGGGAAACATTGTTCAATGTGAGTTCTCTGGTTTGTTGTAGGGCAGTGAATGTTCACTTGTTGGCAATGATATAGAAATGGGGAGTAAGAGTTTAAAAGTTTTTACAGTAAGTAGGCAGAGTCAGAGTATGGAATCTAAGAATAAGAAATTGGGGAATTTCCTCTTTGTTTCTTCATTTCAATCTCCTAATAATTCATGTATATTTTCCAAAAGTCTCCCAGAAAACAATTACTAGGTCAATCCACATATCAGTGAACCATAGTAGAATGCGATTCTGAATTTCATATAAACAGTCATAAAATCCAAAAGACAGGTGCTGGGGTTTTGGCTCAGCACTAGAGTGCTGGCTTCACACTTTCAAAGGTCCTGAGTTGGATCCCCAACACCATGTGTGAAAGGAATGAATGAACCAATGCATGAGTGTATGATGAATGAATTAAAGGTATCAGGAGGAGGAGGAAGAGGAGGAGGAGGAGGAGAAATAGAAGAAGATGATGAGTAATTTGACAGAAGGGAAAAAGGGGAGGAGAGTGAGTTTAAAGTGTGGTTTCCAATTCCCAAACGTTCAATTACAGCAGACTGGATAGAGAGAGAAGATGGGAGGGCAGGAGAGGGGATGTAGTAGAGGCCAGAAAAGGTAGCAGAATACAACAGTTACTAATATGGCATTTTGTAAAAACGTGGATGTGTAAACAATGTGATTGTGCAATCTGAATATGGGGTCAAAATGGGAGTTCATAACTCACTTGAGTCTAATGTAGGAAATATGGTATCTCAAGAGCTATGTAAGGTTTTAAGCAACCAATATAAAAAAGAGGTCTTCATTTTTCTTTGTAGTTGAGATCTCCTGTTTCCGTGACATGTTGAGTTGTGTTCTCTCCTTTAGTCCTCCCATGCTCTAGTTATTCTGATATGGAAAAACTAGCTGAAATGCCCAACCAGTCTCTAAATCAGTGACACTTTTTCATTAAGCCTAAAGTCACTTTACATTTGCTACAGTCATACTAAATACACTTCTTTGTTGGGAGTTTAAAAGATATTTCCATCAGCTAGATTACAAGTACCTAGAACTCCCATTCTTGTTTATGTAAGAGTGGCTTCATCAGATTAAATGCTGTTCTCTGGAATGACATAAAATAGGAATAATTTACTCGTAAGATTCCTACGTAAACCATCTTTATTTACAAAATAGTATCTTAAGGATTATTGTTTCATTGAGCTTCAATTGGAGCCAAAGTATAGTCAATTACTGAAGTAAAAGCAGTTACTCAAAAACTAAAAATGAGAGATAAGTCAAATTACATTTGAAGAGAGAGCAACAGCATGAGGTTTCTTGTTTGGTTCTGGATGTTGAGTAACAGGCTCATTTGCAGGTGGAAGGAACCCTTCAGGGAACTCACTTGTACTTTCAGAATGGGGGTGTAGAGGGCTGAATTCCAGCTCTTGGGGGAAGATTGTGAGGAAAACCCCCTCCCTGCATAGACACTTCGCATTGGAAATGGAGTGGGTGGCGGGTCAGGTGGAACATAATCTCCAGGTTCCCAGACAAGTTTCCTGGGAGAGGTGGAGGAAAAAAAAGGTCCTCTTCTCATGAACTGACTCCTTGGGTCAACTGGAAGCAAGGCACCTCTGACTGGAGGGAAAGGTGCCAACACAGAGCCAGAGCCAGTTGCTTGGTTTTCAGCATGGAGAGGTGAATCAGGCACATCAGAGTCCAAAGGAGGCATATTAGGAATTCTGTGTTCTGCTGGTCCCGATGCTCTACCACAATTTGAGTAAAACCTATCTTGCCTTTGTAGAGGAAGACGTGCATCAGAAGAATATGGTTGGCCTGGCGGAGGGATCATCAGCCTGCTGGCCTGTTCCCCTGGAGGAGAGAGGGGCCCAGTCTGAGAAGGTGCTCTCTGAAAATCAGTGAACTTATGACAGCTGGATTCTCTTCCTTTACTGCTAGTCGCATGGTGCAGAGGATTCTCCAGGGCCCCTTGACCCTCCTCCTCCTCCCACTGGAGTGAAAGGTGAGAGTGTGAGTGGACCACTCTTTTCCAAATGAGGAGGTCTCCTTTCAGATGAAGGGTGACCTATTGGTGAGGGCCCATTTGGAGAAGGCTTTCTGCCCATTGCTGAGTTGGAAACATCCAGTGCATCATAGGGATCTTTTTCTACAAGTTCAAATCTAAGCTCCTTCTCAGTTAATTTTTGTCTGTTGCGTGCATTTTGTTTCCTGAAATAACTGAGGTTTCTTTCAGCAATCCGAGCTGCCAACTCACTAGCATGTGCTTCTTTCTCAGAGGAAATAATCTTCCCCAGACAGGAATGAATGGTACTCTGCAATTGTTCTTCAAGATATTGGGCTCTCTTTCTGTAGGTCTCCAGCTCTTTTATTGTATGGCTCATCTTTTCTTCGACTTTGGAAAGTTTCTCCTCTTGCTCCACATAGTAGTTTTCCTCCACTCTTAATTTCCTGTGCAGTTTCATCATATTTTCTTGATAGCGTTCCATCATGACTTTAAAGTTCTTCTGTAGGGTCTCATTCTCACTTTGCAGCTGTGCATTTTCTGACTGCAAGGATGCCTGTTCAGTCTGCAGACTTTTAAGGTGTTCTGTAAGGTCTTCCGTGGTTTTCTCCACTTCAGATGAGAAAGTACATTTTTGAATTCTTCCTCCTTCCAAGATTTCTAAGGAGGCCTTTAGCTTATCACCATAAACCAGGTTCCTCAAAGCTCCTTTGGACTCATCCTCCAAGTGAGCACCAATTTCGGGTTCACTCGTCTTTCCCAGTTCCAGGTGACCACCATCCCTTTGGGCTCCCAGGCTTGGAGAAGACCTATCCATCATCTTCAGCAAGCATTCACCCAGAGACTCCATGTGATTTTCTGTGTCCCTTAGAACTTGTTCTCCAGCTACTTTAGAGTCCTCTAATATGATTTTTGCTTTATATTGGACACCTCCTTGTTCCCTCTGTGCTTCAGCTTCTCCTTGTATTGTTGGTCTCTGCGTTTGCGGAAGTAGGGATCCTTCATTCAAAACCTCTTTGATTGCCAGCTTCAGTTCTTCCTCATTCACTTGAAAGAGTCTCCAGTTTGTTTTAGCTTCAGCTATTTGTGATCTGAGGGATTCAGATTCACCTTGGAGGGACTGTATCCTTCTTGATAGGTGCACCATCGTTTCATCCTCTTGACCATGTTGAGCCTTCTGTGCTTTGAGCTCTTCTTCTAGAAAGAGCACTTCAACGCCATGGCTGGATTCGGACCTATGCAGCTTTTCGTCGGTTGCCTCCAGCTGTCGTGCTTCCCTTGAACCCTTCTCAAACCTGCAATCCTTTAAAGGTGATTCTAAGCCTTCATGTTCTTTTTCAACAAGGCTCACTTTTTCAAGAAGTCCACATTTTGCCTCAATAAGTCCAGCAAGATTTAGAGCCAGCCTTTTTTCTCTTCCCACGTAAAGCCTGCTACGAACCGACTGAAAACCTCTCCAGAAAAGTGAGAGAACAGCGGAAAATCCAAGAGCTGTACACATCACCAACTCCCAAGGAAAGCCATAAGGAAGATGGCCTGGCTTCATGTCTTCGGACAATGCTGCCACAACCCTGGGTGCTTCTTCCAGAACCACCCACTAGTATGGCTGAGAGGCAGCCCTTGGCTCCTCCATCACGCCAACACAGCTTTGGCTCTTGCCACCACAACCACAGCCTGCCCAGGCAGGCCAACACAGGCTGTGGACACTCAGGTGTTTGGTCAGGAACTCCAACCTGCACCAGGCAACGGAGCAGACCACTGTGATCCCCTTCAGGGGCTGGGCGTATGGTGGGTGGTGGGCGTATGGCGGTGGGAGCCATGATCAAAGGCTCCCAGGAGCCTTGTTGTGCTCAACTGCCCATCAGGGGAGTGTGGTCCGCTTCCCTACCCGGTGCATCCTCAA
This sequence comes from Callospermophilus lateralis, assembly GCF_048772815.1. Taxonomy (NCBI): domain Eukaryota; kingdom Metazoa; phylum Chordata; class Mammalia; order Rodentia; family Sciuridae; genus Callospermophilus; species Callospermophilus lateralis. The sequence goes on along the minus strand of NW_027514791.1, from coordinate 3,773 downwards.
GTGCCACAGGTTTAGGTCCCTCCCACTCCAGCCAGAGAGAATTCCTCTCCATGCCACCCACCCCTTGATTTGGTTTAGGCCAGGCCAAGGCGGGGTTAGTAGGAAGATTCCATCCAGTCATAATAACATTCAGTTTGATGTCACTCAAATTCTAAAGCTGACTAAACTGTTCAAACAGCTTTTATGGCCTATATTGGTCTTTGTGTCCCTTGCCTTTTGTTTGAGTGACTCAGTCCTTTCCCTGCCCTTGTGCTCTCCCTATTTCCTACCTTCCTTCCTCCCTTCCTGGTTTTTCTCCTTTTCTTCTTCCTTCTTTTCTACCTCCCTCCATCCCTCCAACTTTGCCTTCCTCCCTTCCAACTTTCTCTCTCCCTTCCCTTCCTTCTCTTTTCTTGCAAGTGTTTGGGGTGAAAGTCCATGGCAGGCCAGCCCCAAGCTAGGCAAGGTCACTGCCACTGAGCTACAACATCCCCAGACCTGCTGCCACTTCCTATGCAAGTAATTTGAATTATCTCTAAAGAGAAACTCTCACATGAGTCTACTTTCAAAGTAATTTCAGAAGAGTTGCTAACATGGGCATAAATCAGTCATGACAAGTCATTTTTGAAAAGCACGGCACAGCTAATGTTCCTCAGAAGAAGGAGTTGAGAACTTTAGTTGGTTTTCAGGTCAGCATTTCTAGACTAGTACAAAGCCTCCTAATCCTGATCTCTCCTTAGTCCTATGATTTCTTTAAGTGTCCCCTTTGCTCCTGTTCATGGAGTCATGTGTACAGAAATTATACCTGGTTCTATTGAACTCTACTTAATTCTTTCTCACCTCTGTGCTCCTTTTGTCAAGTCACTCCTCAACACTTACTGTAACCCTTTCAATTTTTTGTCCATTTTCATTTAAAAAACTCTTTCAAAAATTGAACCATTTCGCATGCAGATACAGTCTTCTTGATCTGCTATTAATCCCCCACTACTGACATTGTAAGTTATTGAAATGTACACTTCCAGACCGTTTTCAGATTTTTGATTTCTGTATATCTATCTGTCTATCTATTTACAAACATAACATGGTATTCTGAGAGTATCGTTCTGCTTTTGGAGCTCTACATTGTGTTTTTCAGAAGCAGGCCTATTACACAGAGATGAATCCATGTTACCTAGATTGAGTTCAAACCGGAATGAGCACTCAGCTTCCCATTATATTGTTCTACCTACTAATGGACAGTTCAGTTATATCCAGACCTCACCACCTCCCCCATTAAGTAAAACCCTTGTGAAGAGACATGTAGATGCCTTTATGAACATATTGATAATTTTTCATGGCAGTGTTTTCCAAAAACCAGTTAGTAAAATCAATTTATTCCTTTGCAGCCTGAAATTACCTTCATTCCAGTTTACTGGTATAAGAACCGCAGTATATCAGCAACAATTCTCCAATAGTAGTTCAGGCAGAAGTCATTCTAGATAACAATCAGTGCCGGATCCTCCATGTATTTTACACAGCCCATGACAGGGGACATCCGTCCACTCGTTTAGAACAACTGATGTTTTACGCTGGCCATTTAGGTTTATTTAAAGGATTGGTTAGAAAACAGGTGAGACAGACTGATTAGATTCAGTATGTATGTTGGCTTTGTTTTTCTAGGCCTGAATTTTTCACATTTCAATTAATTGTAGGTTAAGTAGCAGGCAGATTCTTCACTGGGCTTCAAATGTGATAAAGTTGCTTCTTATTTTTAAGAAGGCCGTTGCAATCCTGCATTTATTTTACACCTCAGTGCTTGTTTTACACACAAGCACACACGCCCACACACCACACACACCAACAAACACACAAACACATAATTAGAGCACATTTAACACTCAAATAAAGCTTTACCTACTAATTCATAACTAGGGTATTTTTTTAATAAGTATTGTGTCTTGGTCTCTACTGGGGAAACATTGTTCAATGTGAGTTCTCTGGTTTGTTGTAGGGCAGTGAATGTTCACTTGTTGGCAATGATATAGAAATGGGGAGTAAGAGTTTAAAAGTTTTTACAGTAGGTAGGCAGAGTCAGAGTATGGAATCTAACAATAAGAATTTGGGGAATTTCCTCTTTGTTTCTTCATTTCAACCTCCTAATAATTCATGTATATTTTCCAAAAGTCTCCCAGAAAACAAGGACTAGGTCAATCCACATATCAGTGAACCATAGTAGAATGCAATTCTGAATTTCATATAAACAGTCATAAAATCCAAAAGACAGGTGCTGGGGTTTTGGCTCAGCACTAGAGTGCTGGCTTCACACTTTCAAAGGTCCTGAGTTGGATCCCCAACACCATGTGTGAAAGGAATGAATGAACCAATGCATGAGTGTATGATGAATGAATTAAAGGTATCAGGAGGAGGAGGAAGAGGAGGAGGAGGAGGAGAAATAGAAGAAGATGATGAGTAATTTGACAGAAGGGAAGAAGGGGAGGAGAGTGAGTTTAAAGTGTGGTTTCGAATTCCCAAACGTTCAATTACAGCAGACTGGATAGAGAGAGAAGATGGGAGGGCAGGAGAGGGGGGATAGTAGAGGCCAGAAAAGGTAGCAGAATACAACAGTTACTAATATGGCATTTTGTAAAAACGTGGATGTGTAAACAATGTGATTGTGCAATCTGAATATGGGGTCAAAATGGGAGTTCATAACTCACTTGAGTCTAATGTAGGAAATATGGTATCTCAAGAGCTATGTAAGGTTTTAAGCAACCAATATAAAAAAGAGGTCTTCATTTTTCTTTGTAGTTGAGATCTCCTGTTTCCGTGACATGTTGAGTTGTGTTCTCTCCTTTAGTCCTCCCATGCTCTAGTTATTCTGATATGGAAAAACTAGCTGAAATGCCCAACCAGTCTCTAAATCAGTGACACTTTTTCATTAAGCCTAAAGTCACTTTACATTTGCTACAGTCATACTAAGTACACTTCTTTGTTGGGAGTTTAAAAGATATTTCCATCAGCTAGATTACAAGTACCTAGAACTCCCATTCTTGTTTATGTAAGAGTGGCTTCATCAGATTAAATGCTGTTCTCTGGAATGACATAAAATAGGAATAATTTACTCGTAAGATTCCTACGTAAACCATCTTTATTTACAAAATAGTATCTTAAGGATTATTGTTTCATTGAGCTTCAATTGGAGCCAAAGTATAGTCAATTACTGAAGTAAAAGCAGTTACTTAAAAACTAAAAATGAGAGATAAGTCAAATTACATTTGAAGAGAGAGCAACAGCATGAGGTTTCTTGTTTGGTTCTGGATGTTGAGTAACAGGCTCATTTGCAGGTGGAAGGAACCCTTCAGGGAACTCACTTGTACTTTCAGAATGGGGGTGTAGAGGGCTGAATTCCAGCTCTTGGGGGAAGATTGTGAGGAAAACCCCCTCCCTGCATAGACACTTCGCATTGGAAATGGAGTGGGTGGCGGGTCAGGTGGAACATAATCTCCAGGTTCCCAGACAAGTTTCCTGGGAGAGGTGGAGGAAAAAAAAAGGTCCTCTTCTCATGAACTGACTCCTTGGGTCAACTGGAAGCAAGGCACCTCTGACTGGAGGGAAAGGTGCCAACACAGAGCCAGAGCCAGTTGCTTGGTTTTCAGCATGGAGAGGTGAATCAGGCACATCAGAGTCCAAAGGAGGCATATTAGGAATTCTGTGTTCTGCTGGTCCCGATGCTCTACCACAATTTGAGTAAAACCTATCTTGCCTTTGTAGAGGAAGACGTGCATCAGAAGAATATGGTTGGCCTGGCGGAGGGA